>NW_027469670.1:0-80112 GCF_051020765.1 Lasioglossum baleicum
GTCGAGTAAAAACACATGCGAGAGGATGCATCCCGCAGGCTAGTCGAGTAAAAACACGTGCGAGAGGATGCTTCCCGCAGGCTAGTCGAGTAAAAACACGTGCAAGAGGATGCATCCCGCAGGCTAGTCGAGTAAAAACACGTGCGAGAGGATGCATCCCGCAGGCTAGTCGAGTAAAAACACATGCGAGAGGATGCATCCCGTAGGCTAGTCGAGTAAAAACACATGCGAGAGGATGCATCCCGGAGGCTAGTCGAGTAAAAACACGTGCGAGAGGATGCTTCCCGCAGGCTAGTGGAGTAAAAACACGTGCGAGAGGATGCATCCCACAGGCTAGTCGAGCAAAAACACGTGTGAGAGGATGCATCCCCCAGGCTAGTCGAGCAAAACACGTGCGAGAGGATGCATCCCGCAGGCTAGTCGATTAAAAACACGTGCGAGAGGATGCATCCCGCAGGCTAGTCGAGTAAAAACACGTGCGAGAGGATGCTTACCGCATGCTAGCCGAGTTAAAACACATGCGAGAGGATGCATCCCGCAGGCTAGTCGAGTAAAAACACGTGCGAGAGGATGCATCCCGCAGGCTAGTCGAGTAAAAACACATGCGAGAGGATGCATCCCGCAGGCTAGTCGAGTAAAAACACGTGCGAGAGGATGCATCCCGCAGGCTAGTCGAGTAAAAACATGTGCGAGAGGATGCATCCCGCAGGCTAGTCGAGTAAAAACACGTGCGAGAGGATGCATCCCGCAGGCTAGTCGGGCAAAAACACGTGCGAGAGGATGCATACCGCAGGCTAGTCGAGTAAAAGCACGTGCGTGAGGATGCATCCCGCAGGCTAGTCGAGTAAAAACACGTGCGAGAGGATACATCCCGCAGGCTACTCGAGTAAAAACACGTGCGAGAGGATGCATCCCGCAGGCTAGTCGAGTAAAAACACGTGCGAGAGGATGCATCCCGCAGGCTAGTCGAGTAAAAACACGTGCAAGAGGATGCACCCCGCAGGCTAGTCGAGTAAAAACACGTGCGAGAGGATGTATCCCGCAGGCTAGTCGAGTAAATACACGTGCGAGAGGATGCATCCCGCAGGCTAGTCGAGTAAAAACAAGTGCGAGAGGATGCATCCCGCAGGCTAGTCGAGTAAAAACACGTGCGAGAGGATGCATCCCGCAGGCTAGTCGAGCAAAAACACGTGCGAGAGGATGCATCCCACAGGCTAGTCGAGCAAAAACACGTGTGAGAGGATGCATCCCGCAGGCTAGTCGAGCAAAAACACGTGCGAGAGGATGCATCCCGCAGGCTAGTCGATTAAAAACACGTGCGAGAGGATGCATCCCGCAGGCTAGTCGAGTAAAAACACGTGCGAGAGGATGCTTCCCGCATGCTAGTCGAGTAAAAACACATGCGAGAGGATGCATCCCGCAGGCTAGTCGAGTAAAAACACGTGCGAGAGAATGCATCCCGCAGGCTAGTCGAGTAAAAACACATGCGAGAGGATGCATCCCGCAGGCTAGTCGAGTAAAAACACATTCGAGAGGATGCACCCCGCAGGCTAGTCGAGTAAAAACACGTGCGAGAGGATGCTTCCCGCAGGCTAGTCGAGTAAAAACACGTGCGAGAGGATACATCCCGCAGGCTAGTCGAGTAAAAAATCGTGCGAGAGGATGCATCCCGCTGGCTAGTCGAGTAAAAACACGTGCGAGAGGATGCATCCCACAGGCTAGTCGAGCAAAAACACGTGTGAGAGGATGCATCCCCCAGGCTAGTCGAGCAAAAACACGTGCGAGAGGATGCATCCCGCAGGCTAGTCGATTAAAACACGTGCGAGAGGATGCATCCCGCAGGCTAGTCGAGTAAAAACACGTGCGAGAGGATGCTTACCGCATGCTAGCCGAGTTAAAACACATGCGAGAGGATGCATCCCGCAGGCTAGTCGAGTAAAAACACGTGTGAGAGGATGCATCCCGCAGGCTAGTCGAGTAAAAACACATGCGAGAGGATGCATCCCGCAGGCTAGTCGAGTAAAAACACGTGCGAGAGGATGCATCCCGCAGGCTAGTCGAGTAAAAACACGTGCGAGAGGATGCATCCCGCAGGCTAGTCGAGTAAAAACACGTGCGAGAGGATGCATCCCGCAGGCTAGTCGGGCAAAAACACGTGCGAGAGGATGCATACCGCAGGCTAGTCGAGTAAAAGCACGAGCGTGAGGATGCATCCCGCAGGCTAGTCGAGTAAAAACACGTGCGAGAGGATACATCCCGCAGGCTACTCGAGTAAAAACACGTGCTAGAGGATGCATCCCGCAGGCTAGTCGAGTAAAAACACGTGCGAGAGGATGCATCCCGCAGGCTAGTCGAGTAAAAACACGTGCAAGAGGATGCACCCCGCAGGCTAGTCCAGTAAAAACACGTGCGAGAGGATGTATCCCGCAGGCTAGTCGAGTAAAAACACGTGCGAGAGGATGCATCCCGCAGGCTAGTCGAGTAAAAACAAGTGCGAGAGGATGCATCCCGCAGGCTAGTCGAGTAAAAACACGTGCGAGAGGATGCATCCCGCTGGCTAGTCGAGCAAAAACACGTGCGAGAGGATGCATCCCATAGGCTAGTCGAGCAAAAACACGTGTGAGAGGATGCATCCCGCAGGCTAGTCGAGCAAAAACACGTGCGAGAGGATGCATCCCGCAGGCTAGTCGACTAAAAACACGTGCGAGAGGATGCATCCCGCAGGCTAGTCGAGTAAAAACACGTGCGAGAGGATGCTTCCCGCATGCTAGTCGAGTAAAAACACATGCGAGAGGATGCATCCCGCAGGCTAGTCGAGTAAAAACACGTGCGAGAGAATGCATCCCGCAGGCTAGTCGAGTAAAAACACATGCGAGAGGATGCATCCCGCAGGCTAGTCGAGTAAAAACACATTCGAGAGGATGCACCCCGCAGGCTAGTCGAGTAAAAACACGTGCGAGAGGATGCTTCCCGCAGGCTAGTCGAGTAAAAACACGTGCGAGAGGATGCATCCCGCAGGCTAGTCGAGTAAAAAATCGTGCGAGAGGATGCATCCCGCTGGCTAGTCGAGTAAAAACACGTGCGAGAGGATGCTTCCCGCAGGCTAGTCGAGTAAAAACACGTGCGAGAGGATGCATCCCGCAGGCTAGTCGAGTAAAAACACATGCGTGAGGATGCATCCCGCAGGCCAGTCGAGTAAAAACACATGCGAGAGGATGCATCCCGCAGGCTAGTCGAGTAAAAACACGTGCGAGAGGATGCTTCCCGCAGGCTAGTCGAGTAAAAACACGTGCGAGATGATGCATCCCGCAGGCTAGTCGAGTAAAAACACGTGCGAGAGGATGCTTCCCGCAGGCTGGTCGAGCAAAAACACGTGCGAGAGGATGCATCCCGCAGGCTAGTCGAGCAAAAACACGTGCGAGAGGATGCTTCCCGCAGGCTAGTCGAGTAAAAACACGGGCAAGAGGATGCATCCCGCAGGCTAGTCGATTAAAAAAACGTGAGAGAGGATGCATCCCGCAGGCTAGTCGAGTAAAAACATGTGCGAGAGGATGCTTCCCGCAGGTTAGTCGAGTAAAAACACGTGCGAGAGGATGCATCCCGCAGGCTAGTCGAGTAAAAACACGTGCGAGAGGATGCTTCCCGCAGGCTAGTCGAGTAAAAACACGTGCGGGAGGATGCTTCCCGCAGGCTAGTCGAGTAAAAACACGTGCGAGAGGATGCTTCCCGCAGGCTAGTCGAGTAAAAATACGTGCGAGGTTTTGTGGGATGCGCATGCGCAGGTTTTGTGGGATGCGCATGCGCAGGATTTGTGGATGCGAATGCGCAGGCTTTTTGGGATGCGCATGCGCAGGTTTTTTGGGATGCGCATGGCTAGTCGAGCAAAAACACGTGCGAGAGGATGCATCCCGCAGGCTAGTCGAGTAAAATCACGTGCGAGAGGATGCATCCCGCAGGCTAGTCGAATAAAAACACGTGCGAGAGGATGCATCCCGCAGGCTAGTCGAGTAAAAACACGTGCGAGAGGATGCATCCCGCAGGCTAGTCGAGTAAAAACACGTGCGAGCGGATGCATCCCGCAGCTTAGACGAGTAAAAACACGTGCGAGAGGATGCATCCCGCAGGCTAGTCGAGTAAAAACACGTGCGAGAGGATGCATCCCGCAGGCTAGTCGAGTAAAAACACATGCGAGAGGATGCATCCCGCAGGCTAGTCGAGTAAAAACACGTGCTAGAGGATGCATCCCGCAGGCTAGTCGAGCAAAAACACGTGCGAGAGGATGCTCCCGCAGGCTAGTCGAGTAAAAACACGTGCGAGAGGATGCATCCCGCAGGCTAGTCGATTAAAGAAACGTGCGAGAGGATGCATCCCGCAGGCTAGTCGAGTAAAAACACGTGCGAGAGGATGCATCCCGCAGGCTAGACGAGTAAAAACACGTGCGAGAGGATGCTTCCCGCAGGCTAGTCGAGCAAAAACACGTGCGAGAGGATGCATCCCACAGGCTAGTCGAGCAAAAAACACGTGTGAGAGGATGCATCCCGCAGGCTAGTCGAGTAAAATCACGTGCGAGAGGATGCATCCCGCAGGCTAGTCGAATAAAAACACGTGCGAGAGGATGCATCCCGCAGGCTAGTCGAATAAAAACACGTGCGAGAGGATGCATCCCGCAGGCTAGTCGAGTAAAAACACGTGCGAGAGGATGCATCCCGCAGGCTAGTCGAGTAAAAACACATGCGAGAGGATGCATCCCGCAGGCTAGTCGAGTAAAAACACATGCGAGAGGAAGCATCCCGCAGGCTAGTCGAGTAAAAACACGTGCGAGAGGATGCATCCCGCAGGCTAGTCGAGCAAAAACACGTGCGAGAGGATGCTTCCCGCAGGCTAGTCGAGTAAAAACACGTGCGAGAGGATGCATCCCGCAGGCTAGTCGATTAAAAAAACGTGCGAGAGGATGCATCCCGCAGGCTAGTCGAGTAAAAACACGTGCGAGAGGATGCTTCCCGCAGGCTAGTCGAGTAAAAACACGTGCGAGAGGATGCATCCCGCAGGCTAGTCGAGTAAAAACACGTGCGAGAGGATGCTTCCCGCAGGCTAGTCGAGTAAAAACACGTGCGAGAGGATGCTTCCCGCAGGCTAGTCGAGTAAAAACACGTGCGAGAGGATGCTTCCCGCAGGCTAGTCGAGTAAAAATACGTGCGAGGTTTTGTGGGATGCGCATGCGCAGGATTTGTGGGATGCGAATGCGCAGGTTTTTTGGGATGCGCATGCGCAGGTTTTTTAGGATGCGCATGGCTAGTCGAGCAAAAACACGTGCGAGAGGATGCATCCCGCAGGCTAGTCGAGTAAAATCACGTGCGAGAGGATGCATCCCGCAGGCTAGTCGAATAAAAACACGTGCGAGAGGATGCATCCCGCAGGCTAGTCGAGTAAAAACACGTGCGAGAGGATGCATCCCGCAGGCTAGTCGACTAAAAACACGTGCGAGAGGATGCATCCCGCAGGCTACTCGAGTAAAAACACGTGCGAGAGGATGCATCCCGCAGGCTAGTCGAGTAAAAACACGTGCGAGAGGATGCATGCCGCAGGCTAGTCGAGTAAAAACACGTGCAAGAGGATGCATCCCGCAGGCTAGTCGAGTAAAAACACA
Organism: Lasioglossum baleicum; assembly: GCF_051020765.1. Taxonomy (NCBI): domain Eukaryota; kingdom Metazoa; phylum Arthropoda; class Insecta; order Hymenoptera; family Halictidae; genus Lasioglossum; species Lasioglossum baleicum. The sequence goes on from NW_027469670.1 coordinate 5,648, forward strand.
TTCGAGAGGATGCATCCCGCAGGCTAGTCGAGTAAAAACACGTGCGAGAGGATGCATCCCGCAGGCTAGTCGAGTAAAAACACGTGCGAGAGGATGCATCCCGCAGCTTAGACGAGTAAAAACACGTGCGAGAGGATGCATCCCGCAGGCTAGTCGAGTAAAAACACGTGCGAGAGGATGCATCCCGCAGGCTAGTCGAGTAAAAACAAGTGCGAGAGGATGCATCCCGCAGGCTAGTCGAGCAAAAACACGTGCGAGAGGATGCATCCCGCAGGCTAGTCGAGTAAAATCACGTGCGAGAGGATGCATCCCGCAGGCTAGTCGAATAAAAACACGTGCGAGAGGATGCATCCCGCAGGCTAGTCGAGTAAAAACACGTGCGAGAGGATGCATCCCGCAGGCTAGTCGAGTAAAAACACGTGCGAGAGGATGCATCCCGCAGGCTACTCGAGTAAAAACACGTGCGAGAGGATGCATCCCGCAGGCTAGTCGAGTAAAAACACGTGCGAGAGGATGCATCCCGCAGGCTAGTCGAGTAAAAACACATGCGAGAGGATGCATCCCGCAGGCTAGTCGAGTAAAAACACGTGCGAGAGGATGCATCCCGCAGGCTAGTCGAGTAAAAACACGTGCGAGAGGATGCATCCCGCAGGCTAGTCGAGTAAAAACACGTGCGAGAGGATGCATCCCGCAGGCTTGTCGGGCGAAAACACGTGCGAGAGGATGCATCCCGCAGGCTAGTCGAGTAAAAACACGTGCGAGAGGATGCATCCCGCAGGCTAGTCGAGTAAAAACACGTGCGAGAGGATACATCTCGTAGGCTAGTCGAGTAAAAACACGTGCGAGAGGATGCATCCCGCAGGCTAGTCGAGTAAAAACACGTGCGAGAGGATGCATCCCGCAGGCTAGTCGAGTAAAAACACGTGCGAGAGGATGCATCCCGCAGGCTAGTCGAGTAATAACACATGCGAGAGGATGCATCCCGCAGGTTAGTCGAGTAAAAACACGTGCGAGAGGATGCATCCCGCAGGCTAGTCGAGTAAAAACACGTGCGAGAGGATGCATCCCGCAGGCTAGTCGAGTAAACACACGTGCGAGAGGATGCATCCCGCAGGCTAGTCGGGCAAAAACACGTGCGAGAGGATGCATCCCGCAGGCTAGTCGAGTAAAAACACGTGCGAGAGGATGCATCCCGCAGTCTAGTCGAGTAAAAACACGTGCGAGAGGATACATCCCGTAGGCTAGTCGAGTAAAAACACGTGCGAGAGGATGCATCCCGCAGGCTAGTCGAGTAAAAACACGTGCGAGAGGATGCATCCCGCAGGCTAGTCGAGTAAAAACACGTGCGAGAGGATGCACCCCGCAGGCTAGTCGAGTAAAAACACGTGCGAGAGGATGCATCCCGCAGGATAGTCGAGTAAAAACACGTGCGAGAGGATGCATCCCGCAGACTAGTCGAGTAAAAACACGTGCGAGAAGATGCATCCCTCAGGCTAGTCGAGTAAAAACACGTGCGAGAGGATGCATCCCGCAGGCTGGTCGAGCAAAAACACGTGCGAGAGGATGCATCCCGCAGGCTAGTCGAGTAAAAACACGTGCGAGAGGATACTTCCCGCGGCTAGTCGAGTAAAAACACGTGCGAGGGGATGCATCCCACAGGCTAGTCGAGCAAAAACACGTGTGAGAGGATGCATCCCGCAGGCTAGTCGAGCAAAAACACGTGCGAGAGGATGCATCCGCACGCTAGTCGATTAAAAACACGTGCGAGAGGATGCATCCCGCAGGCTAGTCGAGTAAAAACACGTGCGAGAGGATGCTTCCCGCATGCTAGTCGAGTAAAAACACATGCGAGAGGATGCATCCCGCAGGCTAGTCGAGTAAAAACACGTGCGAGAGAATGCATCCCGCAGGCTAGTCGAGTAAAAACACATGCGAGAGGATGCATCCCGCAGGCCAGTCGAGTAAAAACACGTGCGAGAGGATGCTTCCCGCAGGCTAGTCGAGTAAAAACACGTGCGAGAGGATGCATCCCGCAGGCTACTCGAGTAAAAACACGTGCGAGAGGATGCTTCCCGCAGGCTAGTCGAGTATAAACACGTGCGGGAGGATGCTTCCCGCAGGCTAGTCGAGTAAAAACACGTGCGAGAGGATGCATCCCGCAGGCTAGTCGAGTAAAAACACGTGCGAGAGGATGCATCCCGCAGGCTAGTCGAGTAAAAACACGTGCGAGAGGATGCATCCCGCAGGCTAGTCGAGTAATAACACATGCGAGAGGATGCATCCCGCAGGTTAGTCGAGTAAAAACACGTGCGAGAGGATGCATCCCGCAGGCTAGTCGAGTAAAAACACGTGCGAGAGGATGCATCCCGCAGGCTAGTCGAGTAAACACACGTGCGAGAGGATGCATCCCGCAGGCTAGTCGGGCAAAAACACGTGCGAGAGGATGCATCCCGCAGGCTAGTCGAGTAAAAACACGTGCGGGAGGATGCATCCCGCAGTCTAGTCGAGTAAAAACACGTGCGAGAGGATACATCCCGTAGGCTAGTCGAGTAAAAACACGTGCGAGAGGATGCATCCCGCAGGCTAGTCGAGTAAAAACACGTGCGAGAGGATGCATCCCGCAGGCTAGTCGAGTAAAAACACGTGCGAGAGGATGCACCCCGCAGGCTAGTCGAGTAAAAACACGTGCGAGAGGATGCATGCCGCAGGATAGTCGAGTAAAAACACGTGCGAGAGGATGCATCCCGCAGGCTAGTCGAGTAAACACACGTGCGAGAGGATGCATCCCGCAGGCTAGTCGGGCAAAAACACGTGCGAGAGGATGCATCCCGCAGGCTAGTCGAGTAAAAACACGTGCGAGAGGATGCATCCCGCAGTCTAGTCGAGTAAAAACACGTGCGAGAGGATACATCCCGTAGGCTAGTCGAGTAAAAACACGTGCGAGAGGATGCATCCCGCAGGCTAGTCGAGTAAAAACACGTGCGAGAGGATGCATCCCGCAGGCTAGTCGAGTAAAAACACGTGCGAGAGGATGCACCCCGCAGGCTAGTCGAGTAAAAACACGTGCGAGAGGATGCATCCCGCAGGATAGTCGAGTAAAAACACGTGCGAGAGGATGCATCCGCAGGCTAGTCGAGTAAAAACACGTGCGAGAGGATGCATCCCTCAGGCTAGTCGAGTAAAAACACGTGCGAGAGGATGCATCCCGCAGGCTAGTCGAGCAAAAACACGTTGGAGAGGATGCATCCCGCAGGCTAGTCGAGTAAAAACACGTGCGAGAGGATACTTCCCGCGGGCTAGTCGAGTAAAAACACGTGCGAGGGGATGCATCCCACAGGCTAGTCGAGCAAAAAACACGTGTGAGAGGATGCATCCCGCAGGCTAGTCGAGCAAAAACACGTGAGAGAGGATGCATCCCGCAGGCTAGTCGATTAAAAACACGTGCGAGAGGATGCATCCCGCAGGCTAGTCGAGTAAAAACACGTGCGAGAGGATGCTTCCCGCATGCTAGTCGAGTAAAAACACATGCGAGAGGATGCATCCCGCAGGCTAGTCGAGTAGAAAACACGTGCGAGAGGATGCATCCCGCAGCTTAGACGAGTAAAAACACGTGCGAGAGGATGCATCCCGCAGGCTAGTCGAGTAAAAACACGTGCGAGAGGATGCATCCCGCAGGCTAGGCGAGTAAAAACACATGCGAGAGGATGCATCCCGCAGGCTAGTCGAGTAAAAACACGTGCGAGAGGATGCATCCCGCAGGCTAGTCGAGTAAAAACACGTGCGAGAGGATGCATCCCGCAGGCTAGTCGAGTAAAAACACGTGCGAGAGGATGCATCCCGCAGGCTTGTCGGGCAAAAACACGTGCGAGAGGATGCATCCCGCAGGCTAGTCGAGTAAAAACACGTGCGAGAGGATGCATCCCGCAGGCTAGTCGAGTAAAAACACGTGCGAGAGGATACATCCCGTAGGCTAGTCGAGTAAAAACACGTGCGAGAGGATGCATCCCGCAGGCTAGTCGAGTAAAAACACGTGCGAGAGGATGCATCCCGCAGGCTAGTCGAGTAAAAACACATGCGAGAGGATGCATCCCGCAGGCTAGTCGAGTAAAAACACGTGCGAGAGGATGCATCCCGCAGGCTAGTCGAGTAAAAACACGTGCGAGAGGATGCATCCCGCAGGCTAGTCGAGTAAACACACGTGCGAGAGGATGCATCCCGCAGGCTAGTCGGGCAAAAACACGTGCGAGAGGATGCATCCCGCAGGCTAGTCGAGTAAAAACACGTGCGAGAGGATGCATCCCGCAGTCTAGTCGAGTAAAAACACGTGCGAGAGGATACATCCCGTAGGCTAGTCGAGTAAAAACACGTGCGAGAGGATGCATCCGCAGGCTAGTCGAGTAAAAACACGTGCGAGAGGATGCATCCCGCAGGCTAGTCGAGTAAAAACACGTGCGAGAGGATGCATCCCGCAGGCTAGTCGAGTAAAAACACGTGCGAGAGGATGCATCCCGCAGGCTAGTCGAGTAAAAACACGTGCGAGAGGATGCATCCCGCAGGCTAGTCGAGTAAAAACACGTGCGAGAGGATGCATCCCGCAGGCTAGTCGAGTAAAAACACGTGCGAGAGGATGCATCCCGCAGGCTAGTCGAGTAAAAACACGTGCGAGAGGATGCATCCCGCAGGCTAGTCGAGTAAAAACACGTGCGAGAGGATGCATCCCGCAGGCTAGTCGAGTAAAAACACGTGCGAGAGGATGCATCCCGCAGGCTAGTCGAGTAAAAACACGTGCGAGAGGATACATCCCGTAGGCTAGTCGAGTAAAAACACGTGCGAGAGGATGAATCCCGCAGGCTAGTCGAGTAAAAACACGTGCGAGAGGATGCATCCCGCAGGCTAGTCGAGTAAAAACACATGCGAGAGGATGCATCCCGCAGGCTAGTCGAGTAAAAACACATGCGAGAGGATGCATCCCGCAGGCTAGTCGAGTAAAAACACGTGCGAGAGGATGCATCCCGCAGGCTAGTCGAGTAAAAACACGTGCTAGAGGATGCATCCCGCAGGCTAGTCGAGTAAACACACGTGCGAGAGAATGAATCCCGCAGGCTAGTCGGGCAAAAACACGTGCGAGAGGATACATCCCGTAGGCTAGTCGAGTAAAAACACGTGCGAGAGGATGCATCCCGCAGGCTAGTCGAGTAAGAACACGTGCGAGGTTTTGTGGGATGCGCATGCGCAGGGTTTTTGGGATGCGCATGGCTAGTCGAGCAAAAACACGTGCGAGAGGATGCATCCCGCATGCTAGTCGAGTAAAAACACATGCGAGAGGATGCATCCCGCAGGCTAGTCGAGTAAAAACACATGCGAGAGGATGCATCCCGCAGGCTAGTCGAGTAAAAACACATGCGAGAGGATGCATCCCGCTGGCTAGTCGAGTAAGAACACGTGCGAGGTTTTGTGGGATGCGCATGCGCAGGGTTTTTGGGATGCGCATGGCTAGTCGAGCAAAAACACGTGCGAGAGGATGCATCCCGCATGCTAGTCGAGTAAAAACACATGCGAGAGGATGCATCCCGCAGGCTAGTCGAGTAAAAACACATGCGAGAGGATGCATCCCGCAGGCTAGTCGAGTAAAAATACGTGCGAGGTTTTGTGGGATGCGCATGCGCAGGGTTTTTGGGATGCGCATGCGCAGGTTTTGTGGGATGCGCATGCGCAGGTTTTGTGGGATGCGCATGCGCAGGTTTTGTGGGATGCGAATGCGCAGGTTTTTTGGGATGCGCATGCGCAGGTTTTTTGGGATGCGCATGGCTAGTCGAGCAAAAACACGTGCGAGAGGATGCATCCCGCATGCTAGTCGAGTAAAAACACATGCGAGAGGATGCATCCCGCAGGCTAGTCGAGTAAAAACACATGCGAGAGGATGCATCCCGCAGGCTAGTCGAGTAAAAACACATGCGAGAGGATGCATCCCGCAGGCTAGTCGAGTAAAAACACATGCGAGAGGATGCATCCCGCAGGCTAGTCGAGTAAAAACACGTGCGAGAGGATGCTTCCGCAGGCTAGTCGAGTAAAAACACATGCGAGAGGATGCATCCCGCAGGCTAGTCGAGTAAAAACACATGCGAGAGGATGCATCCCGCAGGCTAGTCGAGTACAAATCGTGCGAGAGGATGCATCCCGCAGGCTAGTCGTGTAAAAACACGAGCGAGAGGATGCTTCCCGCAGGCTAGTCGAGTAAAAACACGTGCGAGAGGATGCTTCCCGCAGGCTAGTCGTGTAAAAACACGTGCGAGAGGATGCTTCCCGCAGGCTAGTCGTGTAAAAACACGTGCGAGAGGATGCTTCCCGCAGGCTAGTTGAGTAAAAACACGTGAGAGAGGATGCATCCCGCAGGCTAGTCGAGTAAAAACACTTGCGAGGTTTTGTGGGATGCGCATGGCTAGTCGAGCAAAAACACGTGCGAGAGGATGCATCCCGCAGGCTAGTCGAGCAAAAACACGTGCGAGAGGATGCATCCCGCAGGCTAGTCGAGCAAAAACACGTGCGAGAGGATGCATCCCGCAGGCTAGTCGAGCAAAAACGCGTGCGATAGGATGCATCCCGCAGGCTAGTCGAGTAAAAACACGTGCGGGAGGGTGCATACCGCAGGCTAGTCGAGCAAAAACACGTGCGAGAGGATGCATCCCGCAGGCTAGTCGAGCAAAAACACGTGCGAGAGGATGCATCCCGCAGACTAGTCGAGCAAAAACACGTGCGAGAGGATGCATCCCGCAGGCTAGTCGAGTAAAAACACGTGCGAGAGGATGCACCCCGCAGGCTAGTCGAGTAAAAACACGTGCGAGAGGATGCATCCCGCAGGCTAGTCGAGTAAAAACACGTGCGAGAGGATGCATCCCGCAGGCTAGTCGAGCAAAAACACGTGCGAGAGGATGCATCCCGCAGGCTAGTCGAGCAAAAACACGTGCGAGAGGATGCATCCCGCAGGCTAGTCGAGCAAAAACACGTGCGAGAGGATGCATCCCGCAGACTAGTCGAGTAAAAACACGTGCGAGAGGATGCATCCCGCAGGCTAGTCGAGCAAAAACACATGCGAGAGGATGCATCCCGCAGGCTAGTCGAGTAAAAACACGTGCGAGAGGATGCATCCCGCAGGCTTGTCGGGCAAAAACACGTGCGAGAGGATGCATCCCGCAGGCTAGTCGAGTAAAAACACGTGCGAGAGGATGCATCCCGCAGGCTAGTCGAGTAAAAACACGTGCGAGAGGATACATCCCGTAGGCTAGTCGAGTAAAAACACGTGCGAGAGGATGCATCCCGCAGGCTAGTCGAGTAAAAACACGTGCGAGAGGATGCATCCCGCAGGCTAGTCGAGTAAAAACACGTGCGAGAGGATGCATCCCGCAGGCTAGTCGAGTAAAAACACATGCGAGAGGATGCATCCCGCAGGCTAGTCGAGTAAAAACACGTGCGAGAGGATGCATCCCGCAGGCTAGTCGAGTAAAAACACGTGCTAGAGGATGCATCCCGCAGGCTAGTCGAGTAAACACACGTGCGAGAGGATGCATCCCGCAGGCTAGTCGGGCAAAAACACGTGCGAGAGGATGCATCCCGCAGGCTAGTCGAGTAAAAACACGTGCGAGAGGATGCATCCCGCAGTCTAGTCGAGTAAAAACACGTGCGAGAGGATACATCCCGTAGGCTAGTCGAGTAAAAACACGTGCGAGAGGATGCATCCCGCAGGCTAGTCGAGTAAGAACACGTGCGAGGTTTTGTGGGATGCGCATGCGCAGGGTTTTTGGGATGCGCATGGCTAGTCGAGCAAAAACACGTGCGAGAGGATGCATCCCGCATGCTAGTCGAGTAAAAACACATGCGAGAGGATGCATCCCGCAGGCTAGTCGAGTAAAAACACATGCGAGAGGATGCATCCCGCAGGCTAGTCGAGTAAAAACACATGCGAGAGGATGCATCCCGCTGGCTAGTCGAGTAAGAACACGTGCGAGGTTTTGTGGGATGCGCATGCGCAGGGTTTTTGGGATGCGCATGGTTAGTCGAGCAAAAACACGTGCGAGAGGATGCATCCCGCATGCTAGTCGAGTAAAAACACATGCGAGAGGATGCATCCCGCAGGCTAGTCGAGTAAAAACACATGCGAGAGGATGCATCCCGCAGGCTAGTCGAGTAAAAATACGTGCGAGGTTTTGTGGGATGCGCATGCGCAGGGTTTTTGGGATGCGCATGCGCAGGTTTTGTGGGATGCGCATGCGCAGGTTTTGTGGGATGCGAATGCGCAGGTTTTTTGGGATGCGCATGCGCAGGTTTTTTGGGATGCGCATGGCTAGTCGAGCAAAAACACGTGCGAGAGGATGCATCCCGCATGCTAGTCGAGTAAAAACACATGCGAGAGGATGCATCCCGCAGGCTAGTCGAGTAAAAACACATGCGAGAGGATGCATCCCGCAGGCTAGTCGAGTAAAAACACGTGCGAGAGGATGCTTCCCGCAGGCTAGTCGAGTAAAAACACGTGCGAGAGGATGCATCCCGCAGGCTAGTCGAGTACAAATCGTGCGAGAGGATGCATCCCGCAGGCTAGTCGTGTAAAAACACGAGCGAGAGGATGCTTCCCGCAGGCTAGTCGAGTAAAAACACGTGCGAGAGGATGCTTCCCGCAGGCTAGTCGAGTAAAAACACGTGCGAGAGGATGCATCCCGCAGGCTAGTCGAGTAAAAACACGTGCGAGAGGATGCATCCCGCAGGCTAGTCGAGTAAAAAATCGTGCGAGAGGATGCATCCCGCAGGCTAGTCGTGTAAGAACACGTGCGAGAGGATGCTTCCCGCAGGCTAGTTGAGTAAAAACACGTGCGAGAGGATGCATCCCGCAGGCTAGTCGAGTAAAAACACTTGCTAGGTTTTGTGGGATGCGCATGGCTAGTCGAGCAAAAACACGTGCGAGAGGATGCATCCCGCAGGCTAGTCGAGCAAAAACACGTGCGAGAGGATGCATCCCGCAGGCTAGTCGAGCAAAAACACGTGCGAGAGGATGCATCCCGCAGGCTAGTCGAGTAAAAACACGTGAGAGAGGATGCATCCTGCAGGCTAGTCGAGTAAAAACACGTTCGAGAGGATGCATCCCGCAGGTTAGTCGAGCAAAAACACGTGCGAGAGGATGCATCCCGCAGGCTAGTCGAGCAAAAACGCGTGCGATAGGATGCATCCCGCAGGCTAGTCGAGTAAAAACACGTGCGGGAGGGTGCATACCGCAGGCTAGTCGAGCAAAAACACGTGCGAGAGGATGCATCCCGCAGGCTAGTCGAGCAAAAACACGTGCGAGAGGATGCATCCCGCAGACTAGTCGAGTAAAAACACGTGCGAGAGGATGCATCCCGCAGGCTAGTCGAGCAAAAACACGTGCGAGAGGATGCATCCCGCAGGCTAGTCGAGCAAAAACACGTGCGAGAGGATGCATCCCGCAGTCTAGTCGAGCAAAAACACGTGCGAGAGGATGCATCCCGCAGACTAGTCGAGTAAAAACACGTGCGAGAGGATGCATCCCGCAGGCTAGTCGAGCAAAAACACATGCGAGAGGATGCATCCCGCAGGCTAGTCGAGCAAAAACACGTGCGAGAGGATGCATCCCGCAGGCTAGTCGAGTAAAAACACATGCGAGAGGATGCATCCCGCAGGCTAGTCGAGTAAAAACACGTGCAAGAGGATGCTTCCCGCAGGCTAGTCGAGTAAAAACACGTGCGAGAGTATGCTTCCCGCAGGCTAGTCGAGTAAAAACACGTGCGAGAGGATGCATCCCGCAGGCTAGTCGAGTAAAAACACGTGCGAGAGGATGCATCCCGCAGGCTAGTCGAGTAAAAACACGTGCAAGAGGATGCTTCCCGCAGGCTAGTCGAGTAAAAACACGTGCGAGAGGATGCTTCCCGCAGGCTAGTCGAGTAAAAACACGTGCGAGAGGATGCATCCCGCAGGGTAGTCGGGTAAAAACACGTGCGAGAGGATGCATCCCGCAGGCTAGTCGAGCAAAAACACGTGCGAGAGGATGCATCCCGCAGGCTAGTCGAGCAAAAACACGTGCGAGAGGATGCATCCCGCAGGCTAGTCGAGTAAAAACACGTGCGGGAGTATGCATCCCGCAGGCTAGTCGAGCAAAAACACGTGCGAGAGGATGCATCCCGCAGGCTAGTCGAGTAAAAACACGTGCGAGAGGATGCATCCCGCAGACTAGTCGAGCAAAAACACGCGCGAGAGGATGCATCCCGCAGGCTAGTCGAGTAAAAACACGTGCGAGAGGATGCATCCCGCAGGCTAGTCGAGTAAAAACACGTGCGAGAGGATGCATCCCGCAGGCTAGTCGAGTAAAAACACGTGCGAGAGGATGCATCCCGCAGGCTAGTCGAGCAAAAACACGTGCGAGAGGATGCATCCCGCAGACTAGTCGAGTAAAAACACGTGCGAGAGGATGCATCCCGCAGGCTAGTCGAGCAAAAACACGTGCGAGAGGATGCATCCCGCAGGCTAGTCGAGCAAAAACACGTGCGAGAGGATGCATCCCGCAGGCTAGTCGAGTAAAAACACGTGCGAGAGGATGCATCCCGCAGGCTAGTCGAGCAAAAACACGTGCGAGAGGATGCATCCCGCAGGCTAGTCGAGCAAAAACACGTGCGAGATGATGCTTCCCGCAGGCTAGTCGAGTAAAAACACGTGCGAGAGGATGCATCCCGCAGGCTAGTCGAGTAAAAACACGTGCGAGAGGATGCATCCCGCAGGCTAGTCGAGCAAAAACACGTGCGAGAGGATTCATTCCTCAGGCTAGTCGAGCAAAAACACGTGCGAGATGATGCATCCCGCAGGCTAGTCGAGTAAAAACACGTGCGAGAGGATGCATCCCGCAGGCTAGTCGAGTAAAAACACGTGCGAGAGGATGCATCCCGTAGGCTAGTCGAGTAAAAACACGTGCGAGAGGATGCATCCCGCAGGCTAGTCATGTAAAACCACGTGCGAGAGGATGCATCCCGCAGGCTAGTCGAGTAAAAACACGTGCGGGAGGATGCATCCCGCAGGCTAGTCGAGCAAAAACACGTGAGAGAGGATGCATCCCGCAGGCTAGTCGAGCAAAAACACGTGCGAGAGGATGCATCCCGCAGACTAGTCGAGCAAAAACACGTGCGAGAGGATGCATCCCGCAGGCTAGTCGAGTAAAAACACGTGCGAGAGGATGCATCCCGCAGGCTAGTCGAGCAAAAACACGTGCGAGAGGATGCATCCCGCAGGCTTGTCGAGCAAAAACACGTGCGAGAGGATGCATCCCGCAGGCTAGTCGAGTAAAAACACGTGAGAGAGGATGCATCCTGCAGGCTAGTCGAGTAAAAACACGTGCGAGAGGATGCATCCCGCAGGGTAGTCGGGTAAAAACACGTGCGAGAGGATGCATCCCGCAGGCTAGTCGAGCAAAAACACGTGCGAGAGGATGCATCCCGCAGGCTAGTCGAGCAAAAACACGTGCGAGAGGATGCATCCCGCAGGCTAGTCGAGTAAAAACACGTGCGGGAGTATGCATCCCGCAGGCTAGTCGAGCAAAAACACGTGCGAGAGGATGCATCCCGCAGGCTAGTCGAGCAAAAACACGTGCGAGAGGATGCATCCCGCAGACTAGTCGAGCAAAAACACGCGCGAGAGGATGCATCCCGCAGGCTAGTCGAGTAAAAACACGTGCGAGAGGATGCATCCCGCAGGCTAGTCGAGTAAAAACACGTGCGAGAGGATGCATCCCGCAGGCTAGTCGAGTAAAAACACGTGCGAGAGGATGCATCAAGCAGGCTAGTCGAGCAAAAACACGTGCGAGAGGATGCATCCCGCAGACTAGTCGAGTAAAAACACGTGCGAGAGGATGCATCCCGCAGGCTAGTCGAGCAAAAACACGTGCGAGAGGATGCATCCCGCAGGCTAGTCGAGCAAAAACACGTGCGAGATGATGCTTCCCGCAGGCTAGTCGAGTAAAAACACGTGCGAGAGGATGCATCCCGCAGGCTAGTCGAGTGAAAACACGTGCGAGAGGATGCATCCCGCAGGCTAGTCGAGCAAAAACACGTGCGAGAGGATTCATTCCGCAGGCTAGTCGAGCAAAGACACGTGCGAGATGATGCATCCCGCAGGCTAGTCGAGTAAAAACACGTGCGAGAGGATGCATCCCGCAGGCTAGTCGAGTAAAAACACGTGCGAGAGGATGCATCCCGCAGGCTAGTCGAGTAAAAACACGTGCGAGAGGATGCATCCCGCAGGCTAGTCATGTAAAAACACGTGCGAGAGGATGCATCCCGCAGGCTAGTCGAGTAAAAACACGTGCGGGAGGATGCATCCCGCAGGCTAGTCGAGCAAAAACAAGTGCGAGAGGATGCATCCCGCAGGCTAGTCGAGCAAAAACACGTGCGAGAGGATGCATCCCGCAGACTAGTCGAGCAAAAACACGTGCGAGAGGATGCATCCCGCAGGCTAGTCGAGTAAAAACACGTGCGAGAGGATGCATCCCGCAGGCTAGTCGAGCAAAAACACGTGCGAGAGGATGCATCCCGCAGGCTTGTCGAGCAAAAACACGTGCGAGAGGATGCATCCCGCAGGCTAGTCGAGTAAAAACACGTGAGAGAGGATGCATCCTGCAGGCTAGTCGAGTAAAAACACGTGCGAGAGGATGCATCCCGCAGGCTAGTCGAGTAAAAACACGTGCGAGAGGATGCATCCCGCAGGCTAGTCGAGTAAAAACACGTGCGAGAGGATGCATCCCGCAGGCTAGTCGAGCAAAAACACGTGCGAGAGGATGCATCCCGCAGGCTAGTCGAGTAAAAACACGTGAGAGAGGATGCATACTGCAGGCTAGTCGAGTAAAAACACGTGCGAGAGGATGCATCCCGCAGGCTAGTCGAGTAAAAACACGTGCGAGAGGATGCATCCCGCAGGCTAGTCGAGTAAAAACACGAGCGAGAGGATGCATCCCGCAGGCTAGTCGAGTAAAAACACGTGCGAGGTTTTGTGGGATGCGCATGCGCAGGTTTTGTGGGATGCGCATGCGCGGGTTTTTTGGGATGCTTTTGCGCAGGTTTTTTGGGATGCGCATGGCTAGTCGAGCGAAAACACGTGCGAGAGGATGCATCCCGCAGGCTAGTCGAGCACAAACACGTGCGAGAGGATGCATCCCGCAGGCTAGTCGAGCAAAAACACGTGCGAGAGGATGCATCCCGCAGGCTAGTCGAGCAAAAACACGTGCGAGAGGATGCATCCCGCAGGCTAGTCGAGCAAAAACACGTGCGAGAGGATGCATCCCGCAGGCTAGTCGAGTCAAAACACGTTCGAGAGGATGCATCCCGCAGGCTAGTCGAGCACAAACACGTGCGAGAGGATGCATCCCGCAGGCTAGTCGAGCAAAAACATGTGCGAGAGGATGCATCCCGCAGACTAGTCGAGTAAAAACACGTGCGAGAGGATGCTTCCCGCAGGCTAGTCGTGTAAAAACACGTGCGAGGGGATGCTTCCCGCAGGCTAGTCGAGTAAAAACACGTGCGAGAGGATGCTTCCCGCAGGCTAGTCGAGTAAAAACACGTGCGAGAGGATGCTTCCCGCAGGCTAGTCGAGTAAAAACACGTGCGAGAGGATGCATCCCGCAGGGTAGTCGAGTAAAAACACGTGCGAGAGGATGCATCCCGCAGGTTAGTCACGCAAAAACACGTGCGAGAGGATGCATCCCGCAGGCTAGTCGAGCAAAAACACGTGCGATAGGATGCATCCCGCAGGCTAGTCGAGTAAAAACACGTGCGAGAGGATGCATCCCGCAGGCTAGTCGAGTAAAAACACGTGCGAGAGGATGCATCCCGCAGGCTAGTCGAGCAATAACACGTGCGAGAGGATGCATCCCGCAGGCTAGTCGAGTAAAAACACGTGCGAGAGGATGCATCCCGCAGGCTAGTCGAGCAAAAACACGTGCGAGAGGATGCATCCCGCAGACTAGTCGAGTAAAAACACGTGCGAGAGGATGCATCCCGCAGGCTAGTCGAGTAAAAACACGTGCTGGAGGATGCATCCCGCAGGCTAGTCGAGCAAAAACACGTGCGAGAGTATGCATCCCGCAGGCTAGTCGAGCAAAAACACGTGCGAGAGGATGCATCCCGCAGACTAGTCGAGCAAAAACACGTGCGAGAGGATGCTTCCCGCAGGCTAGTCGAGTAAAAACACGTGCGAGAGGATGCATCCCGCAGGGTAGTCGAGTAAAAACACGTGCGAGAGGATGCATCCCGCAGGCTAGTCGAGCAAAAACACGTGCGAGAGGATGCATCCCGCAGGCTAGTCGAGCAAAAACACGTGCGAGAGGATGCATCCCGCAGGCTAGTCGAGTAAAAACACGAGCGAGAGGATGCATCCCGCAGGCTAGTCGAGTAAAAACACGTGCGAGGTTTTGTGGGATGCGCATGCGCGGGTTTTTTGGGATGCTTTTGCGCAGGTTTTTTGGGATGCGCATGGCTAGTCGAGCGAAAACACGTGCGAGAGGATGCATCCCGCAGGCTAGTCGAGCACAAACACGTGCGAGAGGATGCATCCCGCAGGCTAGTCGAGCAAAAACACGTGCGAGAGGATGCATCCCGCAGGCTAGTCGAGCAAAAACACGTGCGAGAGGATGCATCCCGCAGGCTAGTCGAGCAAAAACACGTGCGAGAGGATGCATCCCGCAGGCTAGTCGAGTCAAAACACGTTCGAGAGGATGCATCCCGCAGGCTAGTCGAGCACAAACACGTGCGAGAGGATGCATCCCGCAGGCTAGTCGAGCAAAAACATGTGCGAGAGGATGCATCCCGCAGACTAGTCGAGTAAAAACACGTGCGAGAGGATGCTTCCCGCAGGCTAGTCGTGTAAAAACACGTGCGAGGGGATGCTTCCCGCAGGCTAGTCGAGTAAAAACACGTGCGAGAGGATGCTTCCCGCAGGCTAGTCGAGTAAAAACACGTGCGAGAGGATGCTTCCCGCAGGCTAGTCGAGTAAAAACACGTGCGAGAGGATGCATCCCGCAGGGTAGTCGAGTAAAAACACGTGCGAGAGGATGCATCCCGCAGGTTAGTCGAGCAAAAACACGTGCGAGAGGATGCATCCCGCAGGCTAGTCGAGCAAAAACACGTGCGATAGGATGCATCCCGCAGGCTAGTCGAGTAAAAACACGTGCGAGAGGATGCATCCCGCAGGCTAGTCGAGTAAAAACACGTGCGAGAGGATGCATCCCGCAGGCTAGTCGAGCAATAACACGTGCGAGAGGATGCATCCCGCAGGCTAGTCGAGTAAAAACACGTGCGAGAGGATGCATCCCGCAGGCTAGTCGAGCAAAAACACGTGCGAGAGGATGCATCCCGCAGACTAGTCGAGTAAAAACACGTGCGAGAGGATGCATCCCGCAGGCTAGTCGAGTAAAAACACGTGCTGGAGGATGCATCCCGCAGGCTAGTCGAGCAAAAACACGTGCGAGAGTATGCATCCCGCAGGCTAGTCGAGCAAAAACACGTGCGAGAGGATGCATCCCGCAGACTAGTCGAGCAAAAACACGTGCGAGAGGATGCTTCCCGCAGGCTAGTCGAGTAAAAACACGTGCGAGAGGATGCATCCCGCAGGGTAGTCGAGTAAAAACACGTGCGAGAGGATGCATCCCGCAGGCTAGTCGAGCAAAAACACGTGCGAGAGGATGCATCCCGCAGGCTAGTCGAGCAAAAACACGTGCGAGAGGATGCATCCCGCAGGCTAGTCGTGTAAAAACACGTGCGGGAGGATGCATCCCGCAGGCTAGTCGAGCAAAAACACGTGCGAGAGGATGCATCCCGCAGGCTAGTCGAGCAAAAACACGTGCGAGAGGATGCATCCCGCAGACTAGTCGAGCAAAAACACGTGCGAGAGGATGCATCCCGCAGGCTAGTCGAGTAAAAACACGTGCGAGAGGATGCATCCCGCAGGCTAGTCGAGTAAAAACACGTGCGAGAGGATGCATCCCGCAGGCTAGTCGAGTAAAAACACGTGCGAGAGGATGCATTCCGCAGGCTAGTCGAGCAAAAACACGTGCGAGAGGATGCATCCCGCAGGCTAGTCGAGCAAAAACACGTGCGAGAGGATGCATCCCGCAGGCTAGTCGAGCAAAAACATGTGCGAGAGGATGCATCCCGCAGACTAGTCGAGTAAAAACACGTGCGAGAGGATGCATCCCGCAGGCTAGTCGAGCAAAAACACGTGCGAGAGGATGCATCCCGCAGGCTAGTCGAGCAAAAACACGTGCGAGAAGATGCATCCCGCAGGCTAGTCGAGTGAAAACACGTGCGAGAGGATGCATCCCGCAGGCTAGTCGAGCAAAAACACGTGCGAGAGGATGCATCCCGCAGGCTAGTCGAGCAAAAACACGTGCGAGAGGATGCATCCGCAGGCTAGTCGAGCAAAAACATGTGCGAGAGGATGCATTCCGCAGACTAGTCGAGTAACAACACGTGCGAGAGGATGCATCCCGCAGGCTAGTCGAGCAAAAACACGTGCGAGAGGATGCATCCGGCAGGCTAGTCGAGCAAAAACACGTGCGAGAGGATGCATCCCGCAGGCTAGTCGAGTAAAAACACGTGCGAGAGGATGCATCCCGCAGGCTAGTCGAGTAAAAACACGTGCGAGAGGATGCATCCCGCAGGCTAGTCGAGCAAAAACACGTGCGAGAGGATGCATCCCGCAGGCTAGTCGAGCAAAAACACGTGCGAGAGGATGCATCCCGCAGGCTAGTCGAGCAAAAACATGTGCGAGAGGATGCATCCCGCAGACTAGTCGAGTAAAAACACGTGCGAGAGGATGCATCCCGCAGGCTAGTCGAGCAAAAACACGTGCGAGAGGATGCATCCCGCAGGCTAGTCGAGCAAAAACACGTGCGAGAGGATGCATCCCGCAGGCTAGTCGAGCAAAAACACGTGCAAGAGGATGCTTCCCGCAGGCTAGTCGAGTAAAAACACGTGCGAGAGGATGCATCCCGCAGACTAGTCGAGTAAAAACACGTGCGAGAGGATGCATCCCGCAGGCTAGTCGAGCAAAAACACGTGCGAGAGGATGCATCCCGCAGGCTAGTCGAGCAAAAACACGTGCGAGAGGATGCATCCCGCAGGCTAGTCGAGCAAAAACACGTGCGAGAGGATGCATCCCGCAGACTAGTCGAGTAAAAACACGTGCGAGAGGATGCTTCCCGCAGGCTAGTCGTGTAAAAACACGTGCGAGGGGATGCTTCCCGCTGACTAGTCGAGTAAAAACACGTGCGAGAGGATGCATCCCGCAGGCTAGTCGAGTAAAAACACGTGCAAGAGGATGCTTCCCGCAGGCTAGTCGAGTAAAAACACGTGCGAGAGGATGCTTCCCGCAGGCTAGTCGAGTAAAAACACGTGCGAGAGGATGCATCCCGCAGGCTAGTCGAGTAAAAACACGTGCGAGAGGATGCATCCCGCAGGCTAGTCGAGCACAAACACGTGCGAGAGGATGCATCCCGCAGGCTAGTCGAGCAAAAACACGTGCGAGAGGATGCTTCCCGCAGGCTAGTCGAGTAAAAACACGTGCGAGAGGATGCTTCCCAAAGGCTAGTCGAGTAAAAACACGTGCGAGAGGATGCATCCCGCAGGGTAGTCGAGTAAAAACACGTGCGAGAGGATGCATCCCGCAGGCTAGTCGAGCAAAAACACGTGCGAGAGGATGCATCCCGCAGGCTAGTCGAGCAAAAACACGTGCGAGAGGATGCATCCCGCAGGCTAGTCGAGTAAAAACACGTGCGAGAGGATGCATCCCGCAGGCTAGTCGAGTAAAAACACGTGCGAGGTTTTGTGGGACGCGCATGCGCAGGTTTTGTGGGATGCGCATGCGCAGGTTTTTTGGGATGCGCATGGCTAGTCGAGCAAAAACACGTGCGAGAGGATGCATCCCGCAGGCTAGTCGAGCAAAAACACGTGCGAGAGGATGCATCCCGCAGGCTAGTCGAGCAAAAACACGTGCGAGAGGATGCATCCCGCAGGCTAGTCGAGTAAAAACACGTGCGAGAGGATGCATCTTGCAGGCTAGTCGAGTAAAAACACGTGCGAGAGGATGCATCCCGCATGCTAGTCGAGTAAAAACACGTGCGAGAGGATGCATCCCGCAGGCTAGTCGAGTAAAAACACGTGCGAGAGGATGCATCCCGCAGGCTAGTCGAGTAAAAACACGTGCGAGGTTTTGTGGGATGCGCATGCGCAGGTTTTGTGGGATGCGCATGCGCAGGTTTTTTGGGATGCGCATGCGCAGGTTTTTTGGGATGCGCATGGCTAGTCGAGTAAAAACACGTGCGAGAGGATGCATCCCGCAGGGTAGTCGAGTAAAAACACGTGCGAGAGGATGCATCCCGCAGGCTAGTCGAGTAAAAACACGTGCGAGAGGATGCATCCCGCAGGCTAGTCGAGCAAAAACACGTGCGAGAGGATGCATCCCGCAGGCTAGTCGAGCAAAAACACGTGCGAAAGGATGCATCCCGCAGACTAGTCGAGTAAAAACACGTGCGAGAGGATGCATCCCGCAGGCTAGTCGAGTAAAAACACGTGCAAGAGGATGCTTCCCGCAGGCTAGTCGAGTAAAAACACGTGCGAGAGGATGCTTCCCGCAGGCTAGTCGAGTAAAAACACGTGCGAGAGGATGCATCCCGCAGGCTAGTCGAGTAAAAACACGTGCGAGAGGATGCATCCCGCAGGCTAGTCGAGCAAAAACACGTGCGAGAGGATGCATCCCGCAGGCTAGTCGAGTAAAAACACGTTCGAGAGGATGCATCCCGCAGGCTAGTCGAGCACAAACACGTGCGAGAGGATGCATCCCGCAGGCTAGTCGAGCAAAAACACGTGCGAGAGGATGCATCCCGCAGGCTAGTCGAGCAAAAACACGTGCGAGAGGATGCATCCCGCAGACTAGTCGAGTAAAAACACGTGCGAGAGGATGCTTCCCGCAGGCTAGTCGTGTAAAAACACGTGCGAGGGGATGCTTCCCGCAGGCTAGTCGAGTAAAAACACGTGCGAGAGGATGCATCCCGCAGGCTAGTCGAGTAAAAACACGTGCAAGAGGATGCTTCCCGCAGGCTAGTCGAGTAAAAACACGTGCGAGAGGATGCTTCCCGCAGGCTAGTCGAGTAAAAACACGTGCGAGAGGATGCATCCCGCAGGGTAGTCGAGTAAAAACACGTGCGAGAGGATGCATCCCGCAGGCTAGTCGAGCAAAAACACGTGCGAGAGGATGCATCCCGCAGGCTAGTCGAGCAAAAACACGTGCGATAGGATGCATCCCGCAGGCTAGTCGAGTAAAAACACGTGCGGGAGGATGCATCCCGCAGGCTAGTCGAGCAAAAACACGTGCGAGAGGATGCATCCCGCAGGCTAGTCGAGCAAAAACACGTGCGAGAGGATGCATCCCGCAGACTAGTCGAGCAAAAACACGTGCGAGAGGATGCATCCCGCAGGCTAGTCGAGCAAAAACACGTGCGAGAGGATGCATCCCGCAGGCTAGTCGAGCAAAAACACGTGCGAGAGGATGCATCCCGCAGGCTAGTCGAGTAAAAACACATGCGAGAGGATGCATCCCGCAGGCTAGTCGAGTAAAAACACGTGCAAGAGGATGCTTCCCGCAGGCTAGTCGAGTAAAAACACGTGCGAGAGGATGCTTCCCGCAGGCTAGTCGAGTAAAAACACGTGCGAGAGGATGCATCCCGCAGGCTAGTCGAGTAAAAACACGTGCGAGAGGATGCATCCCGCAGGCTAGTCGAGTAAAAACACGTGCAAGAGGATGCTTCCCGCAGGCTAGTCGAGTAAAAACACGTGCGAGAGGATGCTTCCCGCAGGCTAGTCGAGTAAAAACACGTGCGAGAGGATGCATCCCGCAGGGTAGTCGAGTAAAAACACGTGCGAGAGGATGCATCCCGCAGGCTAGTCGAGCAAAAACACGTGCGAGAGGATGCATCCCGCAGGCTAGTCGAGCAAAAACACGTGCGAGAGGATGCATCCCGCAGGCTAGTCGAGCAAAAACACGTGCGAGAGGATGCATCCCGCAGGCTAGTCGAGTAAAAACACGTGCGGGAGGATGCATCGCGCAGGCTAGTCGAGCAAAAACACGTGCGAGAGGATGCATCCCGCAGGCTAGTCGAGTAAAAACACGTGCGAGAGGATGCATCCCGCAGGCTAGTCGAGTAAAAACACGTGCGAGAGGATGCATCCCGCAGGCTAGTCGAGCAAAAACACGTGCGAGAGGATGCATCCCGCAGACTAGTCGAGTAAAAACACGTGCGAGAGGATGCATCCCGCAGGCTAGTCGAGCAAAAACACGTGCGAGAGGATGCATCCCGCAGGCTAGTCGAGCAAAAACACGTGCGAGAGGATGCATCCCGCAGACTAGTCGAGCAAAAACACGTGCGAGAGGATGCATCCCGCAGGCTAGTCGAGCAAAAACACGTGCGAGAGGATGCATCCCGCAGGCTAGTCGAGCAAAAACACGTGCGAGAGGATGCATCCCGCAGGCTAGTCGAGTAAAAACACGTGCGAGAGGATGCATCCCGCAGGCTAGTCGAGTAAAAACACGTGCAAGAGGATGCTTCCCGCAGGCTAGTCGAGTAAAAACACGTGCGAGAGGATGCTTCCCGCAGGCTAGTCGAGTAAAAACACGTGCGAGAGGATGCATCCCGCAGGCTAGTCGAGTAAAAACACATGCGAGAGGATGCATCCCGCAGGCTAGTCGAGTAAAAACACGTGCAAGAGGATGCTTCCCGCAGGCTAGTCGAGTAAAAACACGTGCGAGAGGATGCTTCCCGCAGGCTAGTCGAGTAAAAACACGTGCGAGAGGATGCATCCCGCAGGCTAGTCGAGTAAAAACACGTGCGAGAGGATGCATCCCGCAGACTAGTCGAGTAAAAACACGTGCGAGAGGATGCATCCCGCAGGCTAGTCGAGCAAAAACACGTGCGAGAGGATGCATCCCGCAGGCTAGTAGAGCAAAAACACGTGCGAGAGGATGCTTCCCAAAGGCTAGTCGAGTAAAAACACGTGCGAGAGGATGCATCCCGCAGGGTAGTCGAGTAAAAACACGTGCGAGAGGATGCATCCCGCAGGCTAGTCGAGCAAAAACACGTGCGAGAGGATGCATCCCGCAGGCTAGTCGAGCAAAAACACGTGCGAGAGGATGCATCCCGCAGGCTAGTCGAGTAAAAACACGTGCGAGAGGATGCATCCCGCAGGCTAGTCGAGTAAAAACACATGCGAGGTTTTGTGGGACGCGCATGCGCAGGTTTTGTGGGATGCGCATGCGCAGGTTTTTTGGGATGCGCATGGCTAGTCGAGCAAAAACACGTGCGAGAGGATGCATCCCGCAGGCTAGTCGAGCAAAAACACGTGCGAGAGGATGCATCCCGCAGGCTAGTCGAGCAAAAACACGTGCGAGAGGATGCATCCCGCAGGCTAGTCGAGTAAAAACACGTGCGAGAGGATGCATCTTGCAGGCTAGTCGAGTAAAAACACGTGCGAGAGGATGCATCCCGCATGCTAGTCGAGTAAAAACACGTGCGAGAGGATGCATCCCGCAGGCTAGTCGAGTAAAAACACGTGCGAGAGGATGCATCCCGCAGGCTAGTCGAGTAAAAACACGTGCGAGGTTTTGTGGGATGCGCATGCGCAGGTTTTGTGGGATGCGCATGCGCAGGTTTTTTGGGATGCGCATGCGCAGGTTTTTTGGGATGCGCATGGCTAGTCGAGTAAAAACACGTGCGAGAAGATGCATCCCGCAGGGTAGTCGAGTAAAAACACGTGCGAGAGGATGCATCCCGCAGGCTAGTCGAGTAAAAACACGTGCGAGAGGATGCATCCCGCAGGCTAGTCGAGCAAAAACACGTGCGAGAGGATGCATCCCGCAGGCTAGTCGAGCAAAAACACGTGCGAAAGGATGCATCCCGCAGACTAGTCGAGTAAAAACACGTGCGAGAGGATGCTTCCCGCAGGCTAGTCGTGTAAAAACACGTGCGAGGGGATGCTTCCCGCAGGCTAGTCGAGTAAAAACACGTGCGAGAGGATGCATCCCACAGGCTAGTCGAGTAAAAACACGTGCAAGAGGATGCTTCCCGCAGGCTAGTCGAGTAAAAACACGTGCGAGAGGATGCTTCCCGCAGGCTAGTCGAGTAAAAACACGTGCGAGAGGATGCATCCCGCAGGCTAGTCGAGTAAAAACACGTGCGAGAGGATGCATCCCGCAGGCTAGTCGAGCAAAAACACGTGCGAGAGGATGCATCCCGCAGGCTAGTCGAGTAAAAACACGTTCGAGAGGATGCATCCCGCAGGCTAGTCGAGCACAAACACGTGCGAGAGGATGCATCCCGCAGGCTAGTCGAGCAAAAACACGTGCGAGAGGATGCATCCCGCAGGCTAGTCGAGCAAAAACACGTGCGAGAGGATGCATCCCGCAGACTAGTCGAGTAAAAACACGTGTGAGAGGATGCTTCCCGCAGGCTAGTCGTGTAAAAACACGTGCGAGGGGATGCTTCCCGCAGGCTAGTCGAGTAAAAACACGTGCGAGAGGATGCATCCCGCAGGCTAGTCGAGTAAAAACACGTGCAAGAGGATGCTTCCCGCAGGCTAGTCGAGTAAAAACACGTGCGAGAGGATGCATCCCGCAGGCTAGTCGAGCAAAAACACGTGCGATAGGATGCATCCCGCAGGCTAGTCGAGTAAAAACACGTGCGGGAGGATGCATCCCGCAGGCTAGTCGAGCAAAAACACGTGCGAGAGGATGCATCCCGCAGGCTAGTCGAGCAAAAACACGTGCGAGAGGATGCATCCCGCAGACTAGTCGAGCAAAAACACGTGCGAGAGGATGCATCCCGCAGGCTAGTCGAGTAAAAACACGTGCGAGAGGATGCATCCCGCAGGCTAGTCGAGTAAAAACACGTGCGAGAGGATGCATCCCGCAGGCTAGTCGAGTAAAAACACGTGTGAGAGGATGCATCCCGCAGGCTAGTCGAGCAAAAACACGTGCGAGAGGATGCATCCCGCAGGCTAGTCGAGCAAAAACACGTGCGAGAGGATGCATCCCGCAGGCTAGTCGAGCAAAAACACGTGCGAGAGGATGGATCCCGCAGACTAGTCGAGTAAAAACACGTGCGAGAGGATGCATCCCGCAGGCTAGTCGAGCAAAAACACGTGCGAGAGGATGCATCCCGCAGGCTAGTCGAGCAAAAACACGTGCGAGAGGATGCATCCCGCAGGCTAGTCGAGTAAAAACACATGCGAGAGGATGCATCCCGCAGGCTAGTCGAGTAAAAACACGTACAAGAGGATGCTTCCCGCAGGCTAGTCGAGTAAAAACACGTGCGAGAGGATGCTTCCCGCAGGCTAGTCGAGTAAAAACACGTGCGAGAGGATGCATCCCGCAGGCTAGTCGAGTAAAAACACGTGCGAGAGGATGCATCCCGCAGGCTAGTCGAGTAAAAACACGTGCAAGAGGATGCTTCCCGCAGGCTAGTCGAGTAAAAACACGTGCGAGAGGATGCTTCCCGCAGGCTAGTCGAGTAAAAACACGTGCGAGAGGATGCATCCCGCAGGGTAGTCGAGTAAAAACACGTGCGAGAGGATGCATCCCGCAGGCTAGTCGAGCAAAAACACGTGCGAGAGGATGCATCCCGCAGGCTAGTCGAGCAAAAACACGTGCGAGAGGATGCATCCCGCAGGCTAGTCGAGTAAAAACACGTGCGGGAGGATGCATCGCGCAGGCTAGTCGAGCAAAAACACGTGCGAGAGGATGCATCCCGCAGGCTAGTCGAGTAAAAACACGTGCGAGAGGATGCATCCCGCAGGCTAGTCGAGTAAAAACACGTGCGAGAGGATGCATCCCGCAGGCTAGTCGAGCAAAAACACGTGCGAGAGGATGCATCCCGCAGGCTAGTCGAGTAAAAACACGTGCGAGAGGATGCATCCCGCAGGCTAGTAGAGCAAAAACACGTGCGAGAGGATGCATCCCGCAGGCTAGTCGAGTAAAAACACATGCGAGAGGATGCATCCCGCAGGCTAGTCGAGTAAAAACACGTGCAAGAGGATGCTTCCCGCAGGCTAGTCGAGTAAAAACACGTGCGAGAGGATGCTTCCCGCAGGCTAGTCGAGTAAAAACACGTGCGAGAGGATGCATCCCGCAGGCTAGTCGAGTAAAAACACGTGCGAGAGGATGTATCCCGCAGGGTAGTCGAGTAAAAACACGTGCGAGAGGATGCATCCCGCAGGCTAGTCGAGCAAAAACACGTGCGAGAGGATGCATCCCGCAGGCTAGTCGAGCAAAAACACGTGCGAGAGGATGCATCCCGCAGACTAGTCGAGTAAAAACACGTGCGAGAGGATGCTTCCCGCAGGCTAGTCGTGTAAAAACACGTGCGAGGGGATGCTTCCCGCAGGCTAGTCGAGTAAAAACACGTGCGAGAGGATGCATCCCGCAGGCTAGTGGAGTAAAAACACGTGCAAGAGGATGCTTCCCGCAGGCTAGTCGAGTAAAAACACCTGCGAGAGGATGCTTCCCGCAGGCTAGTCGAGTAAAAACACGTGCGAGAGGATGCCTCCCGCAGGCTAGTCGAGCAAAAACACGTGCGAGAGGATGCATCCCGCAGACTAGTCGAGTAAAAACACGTGCGAGAGGATGCATCCCGCAGGCTAGTCGAGCAAAAACACGTGCGAGAGGATGCATCCCGCAGGCTAGTCGAGCAAAAACACGTGCGAGAGGATGCATCCCGCAGGCTAGTCGAGTAAAAACACATGCGAGAGGATGCATCCCGCAGGCTAGTCGAGTAAAAACACGTGCAAGAGGATGTTTCCCGCAGGCTAGTCGAGCAAAAACACGTGCGAGAGGATGCATCCCGCAGGCTAGTCGAGCAAAAACACGTGCGAGAGGATGCATCCCGCAGGCTGGTCGAGCAAAAACACGTGCGAGAGGATGCATGCCGCAGACTAGTCGAGTAAAAACACGTGCGAGAGGATGCATCCCGCAGGCTAGTCGAGTAAAAACACGTGCGAGAGGATGCTTCCCGCAGGCTAGTCGAGTAAAAACACGTGCGAGAGGATGCATCCCGCAGGCTAGCCGAGTAAAAACACGTGCGAGAGGATGCATCCCGCAGGCTAGTCGAGCAAAAACACGTGCGAGAGGATGCATCCGGCAGGCTAGTCGAGTAAAAACACGTGCGGGAGGATGCATCCCGCAGGCTAGTCGAGCAAAAACACGTGCGAGAGGATGCATCCCGCAGGCTAGTCGAGCAAAAACACGTGCGAGAGGATGCATCCCGCAGACTAGTCGAGCAAAAACACGTGCGAGAAGATGCATCCCGCAGGCTAGTCGATTAAAAACACGTGCGAGAGGATGCATCCCGCAGGCTAGTCGAGTCAAAACACGTGCGAGAGGATGCATCCCGCAGGCTGGTCGAGTAAAAACACGTGCGAGAGGATGCATCCCGCAGGCTAGTCGAGTAAAAACACGTGCAAGAGGATGCTTCCCGCAGGCTAGTCGAGTAAAAACACGTGCGAGAGGATGCTTCCCGCAGGCTAGTCGAGTAAAAACACGTGCGAGAGGATGCATCCCGCAGGGTAGTCGAGTAAAAACACGTGCGAGAGGATGCATCCCGCAGGCTAGTCGAGCAAAAACACGTGCGAGAGGATGCATCCCGCAGGCTAGTCGAGCAAAAACACGTGCGAGAGGATGCATCCCGCAGGCTAGTCGAGTAAAAACACGTGCGGGAGGATGCATCCCGCAGGCTAGTCGAGCAAAAACACGTGCGAGAGGATGCATCCCGCAGGCTAGTCGAGCAAAAACACGTGCGAGAGGATGCATCCCGCAGACTAGTCGAGCAAAAACACGTGCGAGAGGATGCATCCCGCAGGCTAGTCGAGTAAAAACACGTGCGAGAGGATGCATCCCGCAGGCTAGTCGAGTAAAAACACGTGCGAGAGGATGCATCCCGCAGGCTAGTCGAGCAAAAACGCGTGCGAGAGGATGCATCCCGCAGGCTAGTAGAGCAAAAACACGTGCGAGAGGATGCATCCCGCAGGCTAGTCGAGTAAAAACACATGCGAGAGGATGCATCCCGCAGGCTAGTCGAGTAAAAACACGTGCAAGAGGATGCTTCCCGCAGGCTAGTCGAGTAAAAACACGTGCGAGAGGATGCTTCCCGCAGGCTAGTCGAGTAAAAACACGTGCGAGAGGATGCATCCCGCAGGCTAGTCGAGTAAAAACACGTGCGAGAGGATGCATCCCGCAGGCTAGTCGAGCAAAAACATGTGCGAGAGGATGCATCCCGCAGGCTAGTCGAGCAAAAACACGTGCGAGAGGATGCATCCCGCAGGCTAGTCGAGCAAAAACACGTGCGAGAGGATGCAGCCCGCAGGCTAGTCGAGTAAAAACATGTGCGGGAGGATGCATCCCGCAGGCTAGTCGAGCAAAAACACGTGCGAGAGGATGCATCCCGCAGGCTAGTCGAGCAAAAACACGTGCGAGAGGATGCATCCCGCAGGCTAGTCGAGCAAAAACACGTGCGAGAGGATGCATCCCGCAGACTAGTCGAGCAAAAACACGTGCGAGAGGATGCATCCCGCAGGCTAGTCGAGTAAAAACACGTGCGAGAGGATGCATCCCGCAGGCTAGTCGAGTAAAAACACGTGCGAGAGGATGCATCCCGCAGGCTAGTCGAGCAAAAACACGTGCGAGAGGATGCATCCCGCAGGCTAGTAGAGCAAAAACACGTGCGAGAGGATGCATCCCGCAGGCTAGTCGAGTAAAAACACATGCGAGAGGATGCATCCCGCAGGCTAGTCGAGTAAAAACACGTGCAAGAGGATGCTTCCCGCAGGCTAGTCGAGTAAAAACACGTGCGAGAGGATGCTTCCCGCAGGCTAGTCGAGTAAAAACACGTGCGAGAGGATGCATCCCGCAGGCTAGTCGAGTAAAAACACGTGCGAGAGGATGCATCCCGCAGGCTAGTCGAGCAAAAACATGTGCGAGAGGATGCATCCCGCAGGCTAGTCGAGCAAAAACACGTGCGAGAGGATGCATCCCGCAGGCTAGTCGAGCAAAAACACGTGCGAGAGGATGCAGCCCGCAGGCTAGTCGAGTAAAAACATGTGCGGGAGGATGCATCCCGCAGGCTAGTCGAGCAAAAACACGTGCGAGAGGATGCATCCCGCAGGCTAGTCGAGCAAAAACACGTGCGAGAGGATGCATCCCGCAGACTAGTCGAGCAAAAACACGTGCGAGAGGATGCATCCCACAGGCTAGTCGAGTAAAAACACGTGCGAGAGGATGCATCCCGCAGGCTAGTCGAGTAAAAACACGTGCGAGAGGATGCATCCCGCAGGCTAGTCGAGTAAAAACACGTGCGAGAGGATGCATCCCGCAGGCTAGTCGAGTAAAAACACGTGCGAGAGGATGCATCCCGCAGGCTAGTCGAGTAAAAACACGTGCGAGAGGATGCATCCCGCAGGCTAGTCGAGTAAAAACACGTGCGAGAGGATGCATCCCGCAGGCTAGTCGAGTAAAAACACGTGCAAGAGGATGCTTCCCGCAGGCTAGTCGAGTAAAAACACGTGCGAGAGGATGCTTCCCGCAGGCTAGTCGAGTAAAAACACGTGCGAGAGGATGCATCCCGCAGGCTAGTCGAGCAAAAACACGTGCGAGAGGATGCATCCCGCAGGCTAGTCGCGCAAAAACACGTGCGAGAGGATGCATCCCGCAGGCTAGTCGAGCAAAAACACGTGCGAGAGGATGCATCCCGCAGGGTAGTCGAGTAAAAACACGTGCGAGAGGATGCATCCCGCAGGCTAGTCGAGTAAAAACACGTGCGAGAGGATGCATCCCGCAGGCTAGTCGAGCAAAAACACGTGCGAGAGGATGCATCCCGCAGGCTAGTCGAGCAAAAACACGTGCGAGAGGATGCATCCCGCAGGCTAGTCGAGTAAAAACACGTGCGAGGTTTTGTGGGATGCGCATGCGCAGGTTTTGTGTGATGCTTATGCGCAGGTTTTTTGGGATGCGCATGGCTAGTCGAGCGAAAACACGTGCGAGAGGATGCATCCCGCAGGCTAGTCGAGTAAAAACACGTGCGAAAGGATGCATCCCGCAGACTAGTCGAGTAAAAACACGTGCGAGAGGATGCATTCCGCAGGCTAGTCGTGTAAAAACACGTGCGAGGGGATGCTTCCCGCAGGCTAGTCGAGTAAAAACACGTGCGAGAGGATGCATCCCGCAGGCTAGTCGAGTAAAAACACGTGCGAGAGGATGCATCCCGCAGGCTAGTCGAGTAAAAACACGTGCAAGGTTTTGTGGGATGCGCATGCGCAGGTTTTTTGGGATGCTTATGCGCAGGTTTTTTGGGATGCGCATGGCTAGTCGAGCGAAAACACGTGCGAGAGGATGCATCCCGCAGGCTAGTCGAGCACAAACACGTGCGAGAGGATGCATCCCGCAGGCTAGTCGAGCAAAAACACGTGCGAGAGGATGCATCCCGCAGGCTAGTCGAGCAAAAACACGTGCGAGAGGATGCATCCCGCAGGCTAGTCGAGCAAAAACACGTGCGAGAGGATGCATCCCTCAGACTAGTCGAGTAAAAACACGTGCGAGAGGATGCTTCCCGCAGGCTAGTCGAGTAAAAACACGTGAGAGAGGATGCATCCCGCAGGCTAGTCGAGCAAAAACACGTGCGAGAGGATGCAGCCCGCAGGCTAGTCGAGTAAAAACATGTGCGGGAGGATGCATCCCGCAGGCTAGTCGAGCAAAAACACGTGCGAGAGGATGCATCCCGCAGGCTAGTCGAGCAAAAACACGTGCGAGAGGATGCATCCCGCAGACTAGTCGAGCAAAAACACGTGCGAGAGGATGCATCCCACAGGCTAGTCGAGTAAAAACACGTGCGAGAGGATGCATCCCGCAGGCTAGTCGAGTAAAAACACGTGCGAGAGGATGCATCCCGCAGGCTAGTCGAGTAAAAACACGTGCGAGAGGATGCATCCCGCAGGCTAGTCGAGTAAAAACACGTGCGAGAGGATGCATCCCGCAGGCTACTCGAGTAAAAACACGTGCGAGAGGATGCATCCCGCAGGCTAGTCGAGTAAAAACACGTGCGAGAGGATGCATCCCGCAGGCTAGTCGAGTAAAAACACGTGCAAGAGGATGCTTCCCGCAGGCTAGTCGAGTAAAAACACGTGCGAGAGGATGCTTCCCGCAGGCTAGTCGAGTAAAAACACGTGCGAGAGGATGCATCCCGCAGGCTAGTCGAGCAAAAACACGTGCGAGAGGATGCATCCCGCAGGCTAGTCGCGCAAAAACACGTGCGAGAGGATGCATCCCGCAGGCTAGTCGAGCAAAAACACGTGCGAGAGGATGCATCCCGCAGGGTAGTCGAGTAAAAACACGTGCGAGAGGATGCATCCCGCAGGCTAGTCGAGTAAAAACACGTGCGAGAGGATGCATCCCGCAGGCTAGTCGAGCAAAAACACGTGCGAGAGGATGCATCCCGCAGGCTAGTCGAGCAAAAACACGTGCGAGAGGATGCATCCCGCAGGCTAGTCGAGTAAAAACACGTGCGAGGTTTTGTGGGATGCGCATGCGCAGGTTTTGTGTGATGCTTATGCGCAGGTTTTTTGGGATGCGCATGGCTAGTCGAGCGAAAACACGTGCGAGAGGATGCATCCCGCAGGCTAGTCGAGTAAAAACACGTGCGAAAGGATGCATCCCGCAGACTAGTCGAGTAAAAACACGTGCGAGAGGATGCATTCCGCAGGCTAGTCGTGTAAAAACACGTGCGAGGGGATGCTTCCCGCAGGCTAGTCGAGTAAAAACACGTGCGAGAGGATGCATCCCGCAGGCTAGTCGAGTAAAAACACGTGCGAGAGGATGCATCCCGCAGGCTAGTCGAGTAAAAACACGTGCAAGGTTTTGTGGGATGCGCATGCGCAGGTTTTTTGGGATGCTTATGCGCAGGTTTTTTGGGATGCGCATGGCTAGTCGAGCGAAAACACGTGCGAGAGGATGCATCCCGCAGGCTAGTCGAGCACAAACACGTGCGAGAGGATGCATCCCGCAGGCTAGTCGAGCAAAAACACGTGCGAGAGGATGCATCCCGCAGGCTAGTCGAGCAAAAACACGTGCGAGAGGATGCATCCCGCAGGCTAGTCGAGCAAAAACACGTGCGAGAGGATGCATCCCTCAGACTAGTCGAGTAAAAACACGTGCGAGAGGATGCTTCCCGCAGGCTAGTCGAGTAAAAACACGTGAGAGAGGATGCATCCCGCAGGCTAGTCGAGTAAAAACACGTGCGAGAGGATGCATCCCGCAGGCTAGTCGAGCACAAACACGTGCGAGAGGATGCATCCCGCAGGCTAGTCGAGCAAAAACACGTGCGAGAGGATGCATCCCGCAGGCTAGTCGAGCAAAAACACGTGCGAGAGGATGCATCCCGCAGACTAGTCGAGTAAAAACACGTGCGAGAGGATGCTTCCCGCAGGCTAGTCGTGTAAAAACACGTGCGAGGGGATGCTTCCCGCAGGCTAGTCGAGTAAAAACACGTGCGAGAGGATGCATCCCGCAGGCTAGTCGAGTAAAAACACGTGCAAGAGGATGCTTCCCGCAGGCTAGTCGAGTAAAAACACGTGCGAGAGGATGCTTCCCGCAGGCTAGTCGAGTAAAAACACGTGCGAGAGGATGCATCCCGCAGGGTAGTCGAGTAAAAACACGTGCGAGAGGATGCATCCCGCAGGCTAGTCGAGCAAAAACACGTGCGAGAGGATGCATCCCGCAGGCTAGTCGAGCAAAAACACGTGCGAGAGGATGCATCCCGCAGGCTAGTCGTGTAAAAACACGTGCGGGAGGATGCATCCCGCAGGCTAGTCGAGCAAAAACACGTGCGAGAGGATGCATCCCGCAGGCTAGTCGAGCAAAAACACGTGCGAGAGGATGCATCCCGCAGACTAGTCGAGCAAAAACACGTGCGAGAGGATGCATCCCGCAGGCTAGTCGAGTAAAAACACGTGCGAGAGGATGCATCCCGCAGGCTAGTCGAGTAAAAACACGTGCGAGAGGATGCATCCCGCAGGCTAGTCGAGTAAAAACACGTGCGAGAGGATGCATCCCGCAGGCTAGTCGAGCAAAAACACGTGCGAGAGGATGCATCCCGCAGGCTAGTCGAGCAAAAACACGTGCGAGAGGATGCATCCCGCAGGCTAGTCGAGCAAAAACACGTGCGAGAGGATGCATCCCGCAGACTAGTCGAGTAAAAACACGTGCGAGAGGATGCATCCCGCAGGCTAGTCGAGCAAAAACACGTGCAAGAGGATGCATCCCGCAGGCTAGTCGAGCAAAAACACGTGCGAGAGGATGCATCCCGCAGGCTAGTCGAGTAAAAACACGTGCGAGAGGATGCATCCCGCAGGCTAGTCGAGCAAAAACACGTGCGAGAGGATGCATCCCGCAGACTAGTCGAGTAAAAACACGTGCGAGAGGATGCTTCCCGCAGGCTAGTCGAGTGAAAACACGTGCGAGAGGATGCATCCCGCAGGCTAGTCGAGTAAAAACACGTGCGAGAGGATGCATCCCGCAGGCTAGTCGGGCACAAACACGTGCGAGAGGATGCATCCCGCAGGCTAGTCGAGCAAAAACACGTGCGAGAGGATGCATCCCGCAGGCTAGTCGAGCAAAAACACGTGCGAGAGGATGCATCCCGCAGACTAGTCGAGTAAAAACACGTGCGAGAGGATGCTTCCCGCAGGCTAGTCGTGTAAAAACACGTGCGAGTGGATGCTTCCCGCAGACTAGTCGAGTAAAAACACGTGCGAGAGGATGCATCCCGCAGGCTAGTCGAGTAAAAACACGTGCAAGAGGATGCTTCCCGCAGGCTAGTCGAGTAAAAACACGTGCGAGAGGATGCTTCCCGCAGGCTAGTCGAGTAAAAACACGTGCGAGAGGATGCATCCCGCAGGCTAGTCGAGTAAAAACACGTGCGAGAGGATGCATCCCGCAGGCTAGTCGAGCACAAACACGTGCGAGAGGATGCTTCCCGCAGGCTAGTCGAGTAAAAACACGTGCGAGAGGATGCTTCCCGCAGGCTAGTCGAGTAAAAACACGTGCGAGAGGATGCATCCCGCAGGGTAGTCGAGTGTAACGTCGTACCGACGTGTTGCGTCGGTTTTGTTCGTACGAGCAAATTCTCGCTGTACATACATATATATATATATGGTATACGCATACTTCCTTCGTAAAATCCAAACCGAAATCGCGTTTAAATCCGTACACAGCGATATGTATATATATATCTTACGCGTATTTATATATATATACATATCCCCGTGAGAGTGAACATAGGGAATCGGGAAAGAAGCGATAGTCACCGGTACAAGCGGACGCCAGCATGGCAACCGCGAGTACAGGTGTACGTACATCTAAACCGTCGTTTCGTTCGAACTGCGAAAAGTATACATCGACGACAACATATTCGTCCGTGCCTGGTACGATTTAGACAAAAGGACTTCACGGTTCACCGAATCCCTATGGTCCGCGCTCTTATTATAAATAAGACGAAATCGCGCGAATCCCTTCTTCCAGTTTCGGAATTCTACGAATTCAGTTCTCTCGCGTCTTCAATCGAATTCAGTTCGACTCAGTCTTTTCTCGCGTTTTCGGACTCTATTTCAGATCGTTCACGATATTCAGGTCGTATTGCTCCTTACCATTTACACTATTTCTTTATATATCATTTGGTTCTAAATTGTTATTCGAGTCTGCTCGTAGATTATTATTACGTATTTACAGATATTATTCTGGTTTATTGGTTGTACGAGGTTACTCGTAAACCGTCACCGTTATTTTGTTGTACGAGCCTACTCGCATTATCATTTCAAATTTGTAATTACTATTTTCGTGCTATCTTGTTTATGCGATCTTGCTCGCTTTATTATTCACATTTCAATTGTTAATTTTGTGTTATTTGGCTTATACGAGCTTGCTCGCATTACTATTCGTATTGCAATTGCTATTTTTGTTAATTTGGCGCTATTTTTGTTTGAACGAGCTTGCTCGCATTACTATTCGTATTGCAATTGCTATTTTTGTTAATTTGGCGCTATTTTTGTTTGAACGAGCTTGCTCGCATTACTATTCGTATTGCAATTGCTATTTTTGTTAATTTGGCGCTATTTTTGTTTGAACGAGCTTGCTCGCATTACTATTCGTATTGATAACTATTATCTAGTGCTATTTTGTTGTACGAGCTTGCTCGCATTATAATTAAGGCTGATAATTCTTATTTTTGTGCCATTTTGCTTTGTATGAGCTCGCTCGTAACCTGTTTGTTACTATTCTGTGCTATATATCTCGTTCGAGCTCGCTAGCGAACCGACATTGTATTTGGTTCACGAGTTCTGCTCGCAAGTCTTATTCTTGTACATATTCTGATTCATTATATTCTGTCTGTTTAAACCATCTATTTCGCAGCTTATTCAGCAATACCTCGCCCTCGCTATCTCCCATGCCCCGTCGCGCCGGTAGGAGCTACCAAATCGGTAAATTGGTGCGACAGCTACGCGCCGAAGGGAAAGCTACCGTTTACAATCCGTACTTGGGAATCGCTAAACAGCCCAGGATCATCCGCGACGTCCCCCTTGCTCGTCGGGTAAAAATAGTGGACCGTCGAGAGATCGCGATACCTCCGCGACGCGAAGAAGGAACCGCTGACCACGCTGAAACGCCTCCGCGCCGCGAAGAAACGACCGTCGGACGGCCAGATTCCGCGCCTCCTCCCCCGTGGAGGTTGATACCGATCCGATTCCTCCCGAGTCTCCCTCCACTGGAGGAAATCAGTATCGAGGACCCGCGTTACGAACGTTACGTCGTCCGCAGAATACTCACCCTAAGGTGGTATTACTAAAGTTTCGTCGATCAGTGACCGAGTGGAGTGATCGCGAGTGTGTGCGTGTGTGTGTGCGCGTCTCCGGGTTGTTCAATCCCGATCGGTCCGTCGATCGATTCCTCACATCCCTCACATTCCTCACATTCGTTCCTATAACCCCTAAAATTGGTGTATCAATCGTGTACGTCTGAGCCCAGAGGGTGCTCGGTACCGAGAGAACACTAATTTCCCTTCGGTCGAGAATCCTGTCACGAATCGAACAACCCACGCGCTCGGACGAGTCACACACAACACGCCCACATAGTGACACTCTGATCGCAGGGAGCTGTCACCGTCATCGCGCAGTTCGTCGCTCCGTCGCGACATCCCCGCCGGACGACGTCCATTCATTTCCCTCTTCGCCCCTTTTCAACAACGACGAACGCCGGTATCGGGTCCCTGATCAGACGTGGACGTTACGCGCCACGTGGATCTAAGATCGTCTTAAATAAATTGGTCGGTTACGTCCCCGCCCCGTCTGGGCGTCGTTTCGTCGGATCATATCCGACCCGGGACGTAACAGGAGGTTATTTTTGGCGCAGTCGGTAGGACACGACGATCGCCGAATAAAGCCGGTTGTTCGTTGCTGAAAATCTAATCGAAATTCCTTTTCTTTCCCGCTCTTTGGCGGCCCTGTATCGCCTAACCCTCTCTCTTCACGATGGATTCCGCTGCATCAAAATTGAATTCTAACGTGCCCTCACCTCTCTCCGAGGAGGACCTATTCGCGTTCCAATTGGAACTCGCCAAGATGGAAGCCGCCCTCCAGGAGCGCGCCGCCGCCCTTGAAACCGCGGCGAGCCTACGCGAGTCAGAACAACGCGCGCGTGAAAATGAACTCCTAGCAATGCGTCGCGACCTTCATGAGATGCGTTTGAACCACCTTGACTCGAACGCTGCACGCTTCCGCCCCCGCTACGATTCAACCCCCTTTACCGAAGCTCCTCGCCCAGACCCTGTGAATTTCACTGTTAAGCAAGCAGTAGAATTCA
Source organism: Lasioglossum baleicum (assembly GCF_051020765.1). Taxonomy (NCBI): domain Eukaryota; kingdom Metazoa; phylum Arthropoda; class Insecta; order Hymenoptera; family Halictidae; genus Lasioglossum; species Lasioglossum baleicum. Next base: position 40,625 of record NW_027469670.1, read on the forward strand.
TACCCACCTTCGATGGCAGTAATATGACCGTCCTACAATTCATCCGAGCGTGCAAACGCGCACGCGAGGTCATACCCGCGTACGCAGAACACACGCTGACCAAACTCGTCTGCAACAAGCTCCGCGGTCGCGCCTACGCGGCCGTGGAGGACGAAGATTGCTCCACCATTTCAGACCTCTGCAGCCGTCTTAAAGACGTGCTGGGTCCCCATCGCTTCGTTGACCAGTACCGAGGCGAACTGGCAAGCATCTCGCAGCGGCCCACCGAACACGTGCTCGACTTTATCAGTCGTGTAAAAGACTTACGCACCGCGATCCTCGATTGCCACCGCGACGGGACCAACGTCGACGATATCGACACCCTTACTATAGACAGTTTCATTCGCGGCCTTATCCCCACGTTACGCGCCGAGGTCCGCCCGTTTCGAAATGAGCCGTTACGAATCGTTTTCGACGAGGCCATTTCCGCCTATAAACAATACGAACTCGATAAACTCCGATACCAAGAACCCCTTCGCGACGATTATCGCCGCGCACATTTTTCAGAGGCACGTTCCTCTACGCCCAATCACCGCGATTATTATTCCCCCGAGCCTCGACGTCGCACCCCCGAGAATCGCGACCAATATCATCCCCCTCCTCGCGAACTTCGCGAATCTCACAAACCCCGCAATCGTACGCCTGAACGTCGCGACTACTACGGCTACCCTCCCCGCGACGAATACGATTCGCGTAGTCCTACTTTTGAGCGACGAACGACGTCGGGTTTTGACCGACCCACGCCCGCGTACCGCGAACCCTGGCGTACCGCGGATCCTTCATATTCTGTAAACGCGTCTCGACCCCTCCCGCCTCCGCGCCGATACGAACCCCCGCAGAACAGACAGCGAGCCGAAATCTCTTTCACAAATCAACCAGTCGTGCGCAATAACGTCTCTATTCCGTTCTCAAATCCGTGCGAGCACACGGTTGAGGCCCGTAGCGTAGCGTGCGTCACCGTCAATGTAAATAGTCCAAATACCGGGCACATTTCTCGCCTAGATGTTAAACCGAGCGTAGTTTTAGGTGACTGCCGAGTCACAAACAATCGCGGAAAGGCCAGCCCACGGTGCAGCGTTGCACTGACCGAAGCGGCGACCTCCTCCCTACCGGTACTGAAGGTAGAAGAGATCGAAGCCCACCCTTTCTATTCCCACCCCAAACCCATTTCTGATTCCGGATCAATTTCGGAACAGTTTACTAATTTCACATCTCGCACGAGCCGGTCGTGCGAGTCGATCGACATCGATCAGCTCGCGCCAAACCCAAAATCCGAATCCGCTTCGGATTGTTTTATTTCTATTTCAAATTCAAAATCCGAATCCGCTTCGGATTATTTTATTGCTAACTCAAACTCAAAATCCGAATCCGCTTCGGATCATTCTAATTCTAATTCAAATTCAAAATCCGAATCCGCTTCGGATTACTCTAATCCTAATTCAAACTCAATATCCGAATCGGTTTCGGATCATTCTATTTCTAATTCAAATCCACAGTCCGAAACTGTTTCGGACCATCTCGCTACATCTCGTACGACTCGACCGTACGAGTCGATCAAAAATGATCACCTCGCGCCAATTCCAGAACTCAAAACAAAGAGAGTTCATTTCTCCCCACAAGATGCTACTCCGAGTATGGCAGAACTCTGCGAAACGATCCCACTGACTCACCTCAATCCAGATGAGATTGAAAAGGTAAAATCTTTACCACGAGACAACCACGATCTCTCCTATCTCCAGAAAGATCGACGTGGAAGCGCCCACGCATGCGAACGCGAAATCCTCGCCATTAGCGATACCGTTACGCGTATTCATCAATACCACCCTCCGCCAACCCACGAGGAAATCATACACGACAAAACCAGACAAATTCCAGACTGCGCGCATATAATTTCCTCTTGGATTGCGCGGAGGAAGTCAAAGAAGCGTCGCGACAAATTAAACAGGCTGTCCAAAGAAAATGTACAGCCTGGAAATATAGACGATCGACATTCGCGCGTCCCAGTAGTTCGCAACAGACGCCGAGGATACCTGTTGTCAACTACCAACGGAACCTGCTTCAGTCTACGCTCCGTGGGAACACCGTACATCACGCCGCCCGCCCAAATCACCCAAACCCAACCAAGCTCAACGACCTCCCGTAGCCTCATACTGCCCGGCGAGATCCGAAACGATGGCCGTAGCATTGGAACCGCATACGGTGACTCCTCCAATTCACCTGCACTCCGGACAGACCTGTCCCTTCCAAAAAAGAAACTGCCTCGACACGCAGGATGGCCCTACGTTTTGGGACACAACACGCCAGGCCTCTGCAGAACATATCATGGCCGTACTATTTCAGCCGAGAAGGCAGCCCAGTACAGGAGCCGATTCGACGAGTTCCCTGGCTACAAGGGGACCATCTACTCCGACTTCAATAGGACGAAGATATGCAAGACGTGCAGCCTCCACCTTCGTGGAACCCTGTAAGCTACAAGGAATGCCCATACCGGCTGGCAATAGCCATGACCAAGGACGTATTCTGGGACAGCCAGCACCTACTCCTGAAGAGAAAGCCGTCAGGTTCAGCTCTCCCTTTGACTGGCACCAGTGCTACCGGGGAACTGTCTACTCCGACACCAAAGGCCGGGACGTCTGCCAGCGTTGCAGCCCACACATACAAGGGACCGGAGAGGCGTTCCACATCCACTCCATTCAGTGGATCAGGTGGATGAGAAACACTTGCGCGAATTGCAAGGGCCCGCTGTTTCGTACGCAACCCCCGTTGGACTGCGGCGAATGCGGGGAACGGCTGAGCATCGTTGTGGCCGAAACGATCTTCAGGAACAGTCCACACGTTGAGGAGCTCCGGCAATATCTGCTACCACCGAGAGCCAACAATCCAGCGCCCTAATGCCACTTCGTCGTCTGGTAGGGCATCGCGCCCGAAGAGCCCCCCCCGGAAAGCCGCCGCCCCGAGGAGGAAGGTGTGACGTCGTCCGACGTTGGTTCTGGAGCTTCCTCAGCAGACCCCACACCCCCCATATCCAACACGTCGTCAGCAGCATCCGCGTTCCATTGCGTTGCCGCCGGAGAAGTTCGCGCCCCAAGTGGTAAGGTGTAACGTCGTACCGACGTGTTGCGTCGGTTTTGTTCGTACGAGCAAATTCTCGCTGTACATACATATATATATATATGGTATACGCATACTTCCTTCGTAAAATCCAAACCGAAATCGCGTTTAAATCCGTACACAGCGATATGTATATATATATCTTACGCGTATTTATATATATATACATATCCCCGTGAGAGTGAACATAGGGAATCGGGAAAGAAGCGATAGTCACCGGTACAAGCGGACGCCAGCATGGCAACCGCGAGTACAGGTGTACGTACATCTAAACCGTCGTTTCGTTCGAACTGCGAAAAGTATACATCGACGACAACATATTCGTCCGTGCCTGGTACGATTTAGACAAAAGGACTTCACGGTTCACCGAATCCCTATGGTCCGCGCTCTTATTATAAATAAGACGAAATCGCGCGAATCCCTTCTTCCAGTTTCGGAATTCTACGAATTCAGTTCTCTCGCGTCTTCAATCGAATTCAGTTCGACTCAGTCTTTTCTCGCGTTTTCGGACTCTATTTCAGATCGTTCACGATATTCAGGTCGTATTGCTCCTTACCATTTACACTATTTCTTTATATATCATTTGGTTCTAAATTGTTATTCGAGTCTGCTCGTAGATTATTATTACGTATTTACAGATATTATTCTGGTTTATTGGTTGTACGAGGTTACTCGTAAACCGTCACCGTTATTTTGTTGTACGAGCCTACTCGCATTATCATTTCAAATTTGTAATTACTATTTTCGTGCTATCTTGTTTATGCGATCTTGCTCGCTTTATTATTCACATTTCAATTGTTAATTTTGTGTTATTTGGCTTATACGAGCTTGCTCGCATTACTATTCGTATTGCAATTGCTATTTTTGTTAATTTGGCGCTATTTTTGTTTGAACGAGCTTGCTCGCATTACTATTCGTATTGCAATTGCTATTTTTGTTAATTTGGCGCTATTTTTGTTTGAACGAGCTTGCTCGCATTACTATTCGTATTGCAATTGCTATTTTTGTTAATTTGGCGCTATTTTTGTTTGAACGAGCTTGCTCGCATTACTATTCGTATTGATAACTATTATCTAGTGCTATTTTGTTGTACGAGCTTGCTCGCATTATAATTAAGGCTGATAATTCTTATTTTTGTGCCATTTTGCTTTGTATGAGCTCGCTCGTAACCTGTTTGTTACTATTCTGTGCTATATATCTCGTTCGAGCTCGCTAGCGAACCGACATTGTATTTGGTTCACGAGTTCTGCTCGCAAGTCTTATTCTTGTACATATTCTGATTCATTATATTCTGTCTGTTTAAACCATCTATTTCGCAGCTTATTCAGCAATACCTCGCCCTCGCTATCTCCCATGCCCCGTCGCGCCGGTAGGAGCTACCAAATCGGTAAATTGGTGCGACAGCTACGCGCCGAAGGGAAAGCTACCGTTTACAATCCGTACTTGGGAATCGCTAAACAGCCCAGGATCATCCGCGACGTCCCCCTTGCTCGTCGGGTAAAAATAGTGGACCGTCGAGAGATCGCGATACCTCCGCGACGCGAAGAAGGAACCGCTGACCGCGCTGAAACGCCTCCGCGCCGCGAAGAAACGACCGTCGGACGGCCAGATTCCGCGCCTCCTCCCCCGTGGAGGTTGATACCGATCCGATTCCTCCCGAGTCTCCCTCCACTGGAGGAAATCAGTATCGAGGACCCGCGTTACGAACGTTACGTCGTCCGCAGAATACTCACCCTAAGGTGGTATTACTAAAGTTTCGTCGATCAGTGACCGAGTGGAGTGATCGCGAGTGTGTGCGTGTGTGTGTGCGCGTCTCCGGGTTGTTCAATCCCGATCGGTCCGTCGATCGATTCCTCACATCCCTCACATTCCTCACATTCGTTCCTATAACCCCTAAAATTGGTGTATCAATCGTGTACGTCTGAGCCCAGAGGGTGCTCGGTACCGAGAGAACACTAATTTCCCTTCGGTCGAGAATCCTGTCACGAATCGAACAACCCACGCGCTCGGACGAGTCACACACAACACGCCCACATAGTGACACTCTGATCGCAGGGAGCTGTCACCGTCATCGCGCAGTTCGTCGCTCCGTCGCGACATCCCCGCCGGACGACGTCCATTCATTTCCCTCTTCACCCCTTTTCAACAACGACGAACGCCGGTATCGGGTCCCTGATCAGACGTGGACGTTACGCGCCACGTGGATCTAAGATCGTCTTAAATAAATTGGTCGGTTACGTCCCCGCCCCGTCTGGGCGTCGTTTCGTCGGATCATATCCGACCCGGGACGTAACACGAGTAAAAACACGTGCGAGAGGATGCATCCCGCAGGCTAGTCGAGCAAAAACACGTGCGAGAGGATGCATCCCGCAGGCTAGTCGAGTAAAAACACGTGCGAGAGGATGCATCCCGCAGGCTAGTCGAGTAAAAACACGTGCAAGAGGATGCTTCCCGCAGGGTAGTCGAGTAAAAACACGTGCGAGAGGATGCATCCCGCAGGCTAGTCGAGCAAAAACACGTGCGAGAGGATGCATCCCGCAGGCTAGTCGAGTAAAAACACGTGCGAGAGGATGCATCCCGCAGGCTAGTCGAGCAAAAACACGTGCGAGAGGATGCATCCCGCAGGCTAGTCGAGTAAAAACACGTGCGAGAGGATGCATCCCGCAGGCTAGTCGAGTAAAAACACGTGCGAGAGGATGCATGCCGCAGGCTAGTCGAGTAAAAACACGTGCGAGAGGATGCATCCCGCAGGCTAGTCGAGTAAAAACACGTGCAAGAGGATGCTTCCCGCAGGCTAGTCGAGTAAAAACACGTGCGAGAGGATGCTTCCCGCAGGCTAGTCGAGTAAAAACACGTGCGAGAGGATGCATCCCGCAGGGTAGTCGAGTAAAAACACGTGCGAGAGGATGCATCCCGCAGGCTAGTCGAGCAAAAACACGTGCGAGAGGATGCATCCCGCAGGCTAGTCGAGCAAAAACACGTGCGAGAGGATGCATCCCGCAGGCTAGTCGAGTAAAAACACGTGCGGGAGGATGCATCCCGCAGGCTAGTCGAGCAAAAACACGTGCGAGAGGATGCATCCCGCAGGCTAGTCGAGCAAAAACACGTGCGAGAGGATGCATCCCGCAGACTAGTCGAGCAAAAACACGTGCGAGAGGATGCATCCCGCAGGCTAGTCGAGTAAAAACACGTGCGAGAGGATGCATCCCGCAGGCTAGTCGAGTAAAAACACGTGCGAGAGGTTGCATCCCGCAGGCTAGTCGAGCAAAAACACGTGCGAGAGGATGCATCCCGCAGACTAGTCGAGTAAAAACACGTGCGAGAGGATGCATCCCTTAGGCTAGTCGAGCAAAAACACGTGCGAGAGGATGCATCCCACAGGCTAGTAGAGCAAAAACACGTGCGAGAGGATGCATCCCGCAGGCTAGTCGAGTAAAAACACGTGCGAGAGGATGCATCCCGCAGGCTAGTCGAGTAAAAACACGTGCAAGAGGATGCTTCCCGCAGGCTAGTCGAGTAAAAACACGTGCGAGAGGATGCTTCCCGCAGGCTAGTCGAGTAAAAACACGTGCGAGAGGATGCATCCCGCAGGCTAGTCGAGTAAAAACACGTGCGAGAGGATGCATCCCGCAGGCTAGTCGAGCAAAAACACGTGCGAGAGGATGCATCCCGCAGGCTAGTCGAGCAAAAACACGTGCGAGAGGATGCATCCCGCAGACTAGTCGAGTAAAAACACGTGCAAGAGGATGCTTCCCGCAGGCTAGTCGAGTAAAAACACGTGCGAGAGGATGCTTCCCGCAGGCTAGTCGAGTAAAAACACGTGCGAGAGGATGCATCCCGCAGGCTAGTCGAGCAAAAACACGTGCGAGAGGATGCATCCCGCAGGCTAGTCGAGTAAAAACACGTGCGAGAGGATGCATCCCGCAGGCTAGTCGAGCAAAAACACGTGCGAGAGGATGCATCCCGCAGACTAGTCGAGTAAAAACACGTGCGAGAGGATGCTTCCCGCAGGCTAGTCGAGTGAAAACACGTGCGAGAGGATGCATCCCGCAGGCTAGTCGAGTAAAAACACGTGCGAGAGGATGCATCCCGCAGGCTAGTCGGGCACAAACACGTGCGAGAGGATGCATCCCGCAGGCTAGTCGAGCAAAAACACGTGCGAGAGGATGCATCCCGCAGGCTAGTCGAGCAAAAACACGTGCGAGAGGATGCTTCCCGCAGGCTAGTCGTGTAAAAACACGTGCGAGGGGATGCTTCCCGCAGACTAGTCGAGTAAAAACACGTGCGAGAGGATGCATCCCGCAGGCTAGTCGAGTAAAAACACGTGCAAGAGGATGCTTCCCGCAGGCTAGTCGAGTAAAAACACGTGCGAGAGGATGCTTCCCGCAGGCTAGTCGAGTAAAAACACGTGCGAGAGGATGCTTCCCGCAGGCTAGTCGAGTAAAAACACGTGCGAGAGGATGCATCCCGCAGACTAGTCGAGTAAAAACACGTGCAAGAGGATGCTTCCCGCAGGCTAGTCGAGTAAAAACACGTGCGAGAGGATGCTTCCCGCAGGCTAGTCGAGTAAAAACACGTGCGAGAGGATGCATCCCGCAGGGTAGTCGAGTAAAAACACGTGCGAGAGGATGCATCCCGCAGGCTAGTCGAGCAAAAACACGTGCGAGAGGATGCATCCCGCAGGCTAGTCGAGTAAAAACACGTGCGAGAGGATGCATCCCGCAGGCTAGTCGAGCAAAAACACGTGCGAGAGGATGCATCCCGCAGGCTAGTCGAGTAAAAACACGTGCGAGAGGATGCATCCCGCAGGCTAGTCGAGTAAAAACACGTGCGAGAGGATGCATGCCGCAGGCTAGTCGAGTAAAAACACGTGCGAGAGGATGCATCCCGCAGGCTAGTCGAGCAAAAACACGTGCGAGAGGATGCATCCCGCAGGCTAGTCGAGCAAAAACACGTGCGAGAGGATGCATCCCGCAGGCTAGTCGAGTAAAAACACGTGCGGGAGGATGCATCCCGCAGGCTAGTCGAGCAAAAACACGTGCGAGAGGATGCATCCCGCAGGCTAGTCGAGCAAAAACACGTGCGAGAGGATGCATCCCGCAGACTAGTCGAGCAAAAACACGTGCGAGAGGATGCATCCCGCAGACTAGTCGAGTAAAAACACGTGCGAGAGGATGCATCCCGCAGGCTAGTCGAGTAAAAACACGTGCGAGAGGATGCATCCCGCAGGCTACTCGAGCAAAAACACGTGCGAGAGGATGCATCCCGCAGGCTAGTCGAGCAAAAACACGTGCGAGAGGATGCATCCCGCAGGCTAGTCGAGTAAAAACACGTGCGGGAGGATGCATCCCGCAGGCTAGTCGAGCAAAAACACGTGCGAGAGGATGCATCCCGCAGGCTAGTCGAGCAAAAACACGTGCGTGAGGATGCATCCCGCAGACTAGTCGAGTAAAAACACGTGCGAGAGGATGCTTCCCGCAGGCTAGTCGAGTAAAAACACGTGCGAGAGGATGCATCCCGCAGGCTAGTCGAGTAAAAACACGTGCGAGAGGATGCATCCCGCAGGCTAGTCGAGTAAAAACACGTGCGAGAGGATACATCCCGCAGGCTAGTCGAGCAAAAACACGTGCGAGAGGATGCATCCCGCAGGATAGTCGAGCAAAAACACGTGCGAGAGGATGCATCCCGCAGGCTAGTCGAGTAAAAACACGTGCGAGAGGATGCATCCCGCAGGCTAGTCGAGTAAAAACACGTGCGAGAGGATGCATCCCGCAGGCTAGTCGGGAAAAAACACGTGCGAGGTTTTGTGGGACGCGCATGCGCAGGTTTTGTGGGATGCGCATGCGCAGGTTTTTTGTGATGCGCATGGCTAGTCGAGCAAAAACACGTGCGAGAGGATGCATCCCGCAGGCTAGTCGAGTAAAAACACGTGCAAGAGGATGCTTCCCGCAGGCTAGTCGAGTAAAAACACGTGCGAGAGGATGCTTCCCGCAGGCTAGTCGAGTAAAAACACGTGCGAGAGGATGCATCCCGCAGGGTAGTCGAGTAAAAACACGTGCGAGAGGATGCATCCCGCAGGCTAGTCGAGCAAAAACACGTGCGAGAGGATGCATCCCGCAGGCTAGTCGAGCAAAAACACGTGCGAGAGGATGCATCCCGCAGACTAGTCGAGTAAAAACACGTGCGAGAGGATGCTTCCCGCAGGCTAGTCGTGTAAAAACACGTGCGAGGGGATGCTTCCCGCAGGCTAGTCGAGTAAAAACACGTGCGAGAGGATGCATCCCGCAGGCTAGTCGAGTAAAAACACGTGCAAGAGGATGCTTCCCGCAGGCTAGTCGAGTAAAAACACGTGCGAGAGGATGCTTCCCGCAGGCTAGTCGAGTAAAAACACGTGCGAGAGGATGCATCCCGCAGGGTAGTCGAGTAAAAACACGTGCGAGAGGATGCATCCCGCAAGCTAGTCGAGCAAAAACACGTGCGAGAGGATGCATCCCGCAGGCTAGTCGAGCAAAAACACGTGCGAGAGGATGCATCCCGCAGGCTAGTCGAGTAAAAACACGTGCGAGGTTTTGTGGGATGCGCATGCGCAGGTTTTGTGGGATGCGCATGCGCAGGTTTTTTGGGATGCGCATGCGCAGGTTTTTTGGGATGCGCATGGCTAGTCGAGCAAAAACACGTGCGAGAGGATGCATCCCGCAGGGTAGTCGAGTAAAAACACGTGCGAGAGGATGCATCCCGCAGGCTAGTCGAGCAAAAACACGTGCGAGAGGATGCATCCCGCAGGCTAGTCGAGCAAAAACACGTGCGAGAGGATGCATCCCGCAGGCTAGTCGAGCAAAAACACGTGCGAGAGGATGCATCCCGCAGGCTAGTCGAGTAAAAACACGTGCGAGGTTTTGTGGGATGCGCATGCGCAGGTTTTGTGTGATGCTTATGCGCAGGTTTTTTGGGATGCGCATGGCTAGTCGAGCGAAAACACGTGCGAGAGGATGCATCCCGCAGGCTAGTCGAGTAAAAACACGTGCGAGAGGATGCATCCCGCAGACTAGTCGAGTAAAAACACGTGCGAGAGGATGCATCCCGCAGGCTAGTCGTGTAAAAACACGTGCGAGGGGATGCTTCCCGCAGGCTAGTCGAGTAAAAACACGTGCGAGAGGATGCATCCCGCAGGCTAGTCGAGTAAAAACACGTGCGAGAGGATGCATCCCGCAGGCTAGTCGAGTAAAAACACGTGCAAGGTTTTGTGGGATGCGCATGCGCAGGTTTTTTGGGATGCTTATGCGCAGGTTTTTTGGGATGCGCATGGCTAGTCGAGCGAAAACACGTGCGAGAGGATGCATCCCGCAGGCTAGTCGAGCACAAACACGTGCGAGAGGATGCATCCCGCAGGCTAGTCGAGCAAAAACACGTGCGAGAGGATGCATCCCGCAGGCTAGTCGAGCAAAAACACGTGCGAGAGGATGCATCCCGCAGGCTAGTCGAGCAAAAACACGTGCGAGAGGATGCATCCCTCAGACTAGTCGAGTAAAAACACGTGCGAGAGGATGCTTCCCGCAGGCTAGTCGAGTAAAAACACGTGAGAGAGGATGCATCCCGCAGGCTAGTCGAGTAAAAACACGTGCGAGAGGATGCATCCCGCAGACTAGTCGAGCAAAAACACGTGCGAGAGGATGCATCCCGCAGGCTAGTCGAGTAAAAACACGTGCGAGAGGATGCATCCCGCAGGCTAGTCGAGTAAAAACACGTGCGAGAGGATGCATCCCGCAGGCTAGTCGAGCAAAAACACGTGCGAGAGGATGCATCCCGCAGACTAGTCGAGTAAAAACACGTGCGAGAGGATGCATCCCGCAGGCTAGTCGAGCAAAAACACGTGCGAGAGGATGCATCCCACAGGCTAGTAGAGCAAAAACACGTGCGAGAGGATGCATCCCGCAGGCTAGTCGAGTAAAAACACGTGCGAGAGGATGCATCCCGCAGGCTAGTCGAGTAAAAACACGTGCAAGAGGATGCTTCCCGCAGGCTAGTCGAGTAAAAACACGTGCGAGAGGATGCTTCCCGCAGGCTAGTCGAGTAAAAACACGTGCGAGAGGATGCATCCCGCAGGCTAGTCGAGTAAAAACACGTGCGAGAGGATGCATCCCGCAGGCTAGTCGAGCAAAAACACGTGCGAGAGGATGCATCCCGCAGGCTAGTCGAGCAAAAACACGTGCGAGAGGATGCATCCCGCAGACTAGTCGAGTAAAAACACGTGCTAGAGGATGCTTCCCGCAGGCTAGTCGAGTAAAAACACGTGCGAGAGGATGCTTCCCGCAGGCTAGTCGAGTAAAAACACGTGCGAGAGGATGCATCCCGCAGGCTAGTCGAGCAAAAACACGTGCGAGAGGATGCATCCCGCAGGCTAGTCGAGTAAAAACACGTGCGAGAGGATGCATCCCGCAGGCTAGTCGAGCAAAAACACGTGCGAGAGGATGCATCCCGCAGACTAGTCGAGTAAAAACACGTGCGAGAGGATGCTTCCCGCAGGCTAGTCGAGTGAAAACACGTGCGAGAGGATGCATCCCGCAGGCTAGTCGAGTAAAAACACGTGCGAGAGGATGCATCCCGCAGGCTAGTCGGGCACAAACACGTGCGAGAGGATGCATCCCGCAGGCTAGTCGAGCAAAAACACGTGCGAGAGGATGCATCCCGCAGGCTAGTCGAGCAAAAACACGTGCGAGAGGATGCATCCCGCAGACTAGTCGAGTAAAAACACGTTCGAGAGGATGCTTCCCGCAGGCTAGTCGTGTAAAAACACGTGCGAGGGGATGCTTCCCGCAGACTAGTCGAGTAAAAACACGTGCGAGAGGATGCATCCCGCAGGCTAGTCGAGTAAAAACACGTGCAAGAGGATGCTTCCCGCAGGCTAGTCGAGTAAAAACACGTGCGAGAGGATGCTTCCCGCAGGCTAGTCGAGTAAAAACACGTGCGAGAGGATGCTTCCCGCAGGCTAGTCGAGTAAAAACACGTGCGAGAGGATGCATCCCGCAGACTAGTCGAGTAAAAACACGTGCAAGAGGATGCTTCCCGCAGGCTAGTCGAGTAAAAACACGGGCGAGAGGATGCTTCCCGCAGGCTAGTCGAGTAAAAACACGTGCGAGAGGATGCATCCCGCAGGGTAGTCGAGTAAAAACACGTGCGAGAGGATGCATCCCGCAGGCTAGTCGAGCAAAAACACGTGCGAGAGGATGCATCCCGCAGGCTAGTCGAGTAAAAACACGTGCGAGAGGATGCATCCCGCAGGCTAGTCGAGCAAAAACACGTGCGAGAGGATGCATCCCGCAGGCTAGTCGAGTAAAAACACGTGCGAGAGGATGCATCCCGCAGGCTAGTCGAGTAAAAACACGTGCGAGAGGATGCATGCCGCAGGCTAGTCGAGTAAAAACACGTGCGAGAGGATGCATCCCGCAGGCTAGTCGAGCAAAAACACGTGCGAGAGGATGCATCCCGCAGGCTAGTCGAGCAAAAACACGTGCGAGAGGATGCATCCCGCAGGCTAGTCGAGTAAAAACACGTGCGGGAGGATGCATCCCGCAGGCTAGTCGAGCAAAAACACGTGCGAGAGGATGCATCCCGCAGGCTAGTCGAGCAAAAACACGTGCGAGAGGATGCATCCCGCAGACTAGTCGAGCAAAAACACGTGCGAGAGGATGCATCCCGCAGACTAGTCGAGTAAAAACACGTGCGAGAGGATGCATCCCGCAGGCTAGTCGAGTAAAAACACGTGCGAGAGGATGCATCCCGCAGGCTAGTCGAGCAAAAACACGTGCGAGAGGATGCATCCCGCAGGCTAGTCGAGCAAAAACACGTGCGAGAGGATGCATCCCGCAGGCTAGTCGAGTAAAAACACGTGCGGGAGGATGCATCCCGCAAGCTAGTCGAGCAAAAACACGTGCGAGAGGATGCATCCCGCAGGCTAGTCGAGCAAAAACACGTGCGTGATGATGCATCCCGCAGACTAGTCGAGTAAAAACACGTGCGAGAGGATGCTTCCCGCAGGCTAGTCGAGTAAAAACACGTGCGAGAGGATGCATCCCGCAGGCTAGTCGAGTAAAAACACGTGCGAGAGGATGCATCCCGCAGGCTAGTCGAGTAAAAACACGTGCGAGAGGATACATCCCGCAGGCTAGTCGAGCAAAAACACGTGCGAGAGGATGCATCCCGCAGGCTAGTCGAGCAAAAACACGTGCGAGAGGATGCATCCCGCAGGCTAGTCGAGTAAAAACACGTGCGAGAGGATGCATCCCGCAGGCTAGTCGAGTAAAAACACGTGCGAGAGGATGCATCCCGCAGGCTAGTCGGGAAAAAACACGTGCGAGGTTTTGTGGGACGCGCATGCGCAGGTTTTGTGGGATGCGCATGCGCAGGTTTTTTGTGATGCGCATGGCTAGTCGAGCAAAAACACGTGCGAGAGGATGCATCCCGCAGGCTAGTCGAGTAAAAACACGTGCAAGAGGATGCTTCCCGCAGGCTAGTCGAGTAAAAACACGTGCGAGAGGATGCTTCCCGCAGGCTAGTCGAGTAAAAACACGTGCGAGAGGATGCATCCCGCAGGGTAGTCGAGTAAAAACACGTGCGAGAGGATGCATCCCGCAGGCTAGTCGAGCAAAAACACGTGCGAGAGGATGCATCCCGCAGGCTAGTCGAGCAAAAACACGTGCGAGAGGATGCATCCCGCAGACTAGTCGAGTAAAAACACGTGCGAGAGGATGCTTCCCGCAGGCTAGTCGTGTAAAAACACGTGCGAGGGGATGCTTCCCGCAGGCTAGTCGAGTAAAAACACGTGCGAGAGGATGCATCCCGCAGGCTAGTCGAGTAAAAACACGTGCAAGAGGATGCTTCCCGCAGGCTAGTCGAGTAAAAACACGTGCGAGAGGATGCTTCCCGCAGGCTAGTCGAGTAAAAACACGTGCGAGAGGATGCATCCCGCAGGGTAGTCGAGTAAAAACACGTGCGAGAGGATGCATCCCGCAAGCTAGTCGAGCAAAAACACGTGCGAGAGGATGCATCCCGCAGGCTAGTCGAGCAAAAACACGTGCGAGAGGATGCATCCCGCAGGCTAGTCGAGTAAAAACACGTGCGAGGTTTTGTGGGATGCGCATGCACAGGTTTTGTGGGATGCGCATGCGCAGGTTTTTTGGGATGCGCATGCGCAGGTTTTTTGGGATGCGCATGGCTAGTCGAGCAAAAACACGTGCGAGAGGATGCATCCCGCAGGGTAGTCGAGTAAAAACACGTGCGAGAGGATGCATCCCGCAGGCTAGTCGAGCAAAAACACGTGCGAGAGGATGCATCCCGCAGGCTAGTCGAGCAAAAACACGTGCGAGAGGATGCATCCCGCAGGCTAGTCGAGCAAAAACACGTGCGAGAGGATGCATCCCGCAGGCTAGTCGAGTAAAAACACGTGCGAGGTTTTGTGGGATGCGCATGCGCAGGTTTTGTGTGATGCTTATGCGCAGGTTTTTTGGGATGCGCATGGCTAGTCGAGCGAAAACACGTGCGAGAGGATGCATCCCGCAGGCTAGTCGAGTAAAAACACGTGCGAGAGGATGCATCCCGCAGACTAGTCGAGTAAAAACACGTGCGAGAGGATGCATCCCGCAGGCTAGTCGTGTAAAAACACGTGCGAGGGGATGCTTCCCGCAGGCTAGTCGAGTAAAAACACGTGCGAGAGGATGCATCCCGCAGGCTAGTCGAGTAAAAACACGTGCGAGAGGATGCATCCCGCAGGCTAGTCGAGTAAAAACACGTGCAAGGTTTTGTGGGATGCGCATGCGCAGGTTTTTTGGGATGCTTATGCGCAGGTTTTTTGGGATGCGCATGGCTAGTCGAGCGAAAACACGTGCGAGAGGATGCATCCCGCAGGCTAGTCGAGCACAAACACGTGCGAGAGGATGCATCCCGCAGGCTAGTCGAGCAAAAACACGTGCGAGAGGATGCATCCCGCAGGCTAGTCGAGCAAAAACACGTGCGAGAGGATGCATCCCGCAGGCTAGTCGAGCAAAAACACGTGCGAGAGGATGCATCCCTCAGACTAGTCGAGTAAAAACACGTGCGAGAGGATGCTTCCCGCAGGCTAGTCGAGTAAAAACACGTGAGAGAGGATGCATCCCGCAGGCTAGTCGAGTAAAAACACGTGCGAGAGGATGCATCCCACAGGCTAGTCGAGCACAAACACGTGCGAGAGGATGCATCCCGCAGGCTAGTCGAGCAAAAACACGTGCGAGAGGATGCATCCCGCAGGCTAGTCGAGCAAAAACACGTGCGAGAGGATGCATCCCGCAGACTAGTCGAGTAAAAACACGTGCGAGAGGATGCTTCCCGCAGGCTAGTCGAGCAAAAACACGTGCGAGAGGATGCATCCCGCAGACTAGTCGAGTAAAAACACGTGCGAGAGGATGCTTCCCGCAGGCTAGTCGTGTAAAAACACGTGCGAGGGGATGCTTCCCGCAGGCTAGTCGAGTAAAAACACGTGCGAGAGGATGCATCCCGCAGGGTAGTCGAGTAAAAACACGTGAGAGAGGATGCATCCCGCAGACTAGTCGAGTAAAAACACGTGCGAGAGGATGCTTCCCGCAGGCTAGTCGTGTAAAAACACGTGCGAGGGGATGCTTCCCGCAGGCTAGTCGAGTAAAAACACGTGCGAGAGGATGCATCCCGCAGGCTAGTCGAGTAAAAACACGTGCAAGAGGATGCTTCCCGCAGGCTAGTCGAGTAAAAACACGTGCGAGAGGATGCATCCCGCAGGCTAGTCGAGTAAAAACACGTGCGAGAGGATGCATCCCACAGGCTAGTCGAGCACAAACACGTGCGAGAGGATGCATCCCGCAGGCTAGTCGAGCAAAAACACGTGCGAGAGGATGCATCCCGCAGGCTAGTCGAGCAAAAACACGTGCGAGAGGATGCATCCCGCAGACTAGTCGAGTAAAAACACGTGCGAGAGGATGCTTCCCGCAGGCTAGTCGAGCAAAAACACGTGCGAGAGGATGCATCCCGCAGGCTAGTCGAGTAAAAACACGTGCGAGAGGATGCATCCCGCAGGCTAGTCGAGTAAAAACACGTGCAAGAGGATGCTTCCCGCAGGCTAGTCGAGTAAAAACACGTGCGAGAGGATGCTTCCCGCAGGCTAGTCGAGTAAAAACACGTGCGAGAGGATGCATCCCGCAGGCTAGTCGAGTAAAAACACGTGCGAGAGGATGCATCCCGCAGGCTAGTCGAGCAAAAACACGTGCGAGAGGATGCATCCCGCAGGCTAGTCGAGCAAAAACACGTGCGAGAGGATGCATCCCGCAGACTAGTCGAGTAAAAACACGTGCGAGAGGATGCTTCCCGCAGGCTAGTCGAGCAAAAACACGTGCGAGAGGATGCATCCCGCAGGCTAGTCGAGTAAAAACACGTGCAAGAGGATGCTTCCCGCAGGCTAGTCGAGTAAAAACACGTGCGAGAGGATGCTTCCCGCAGGCTAGTCGAGTAAAAACACGTGCGAGAGGATGCATCCCGCAGGGTAGTCGAGTAAAAACACGTGCGAGAGGATGCATCCCGCAGGCTAGTCGAGCAAAAACACGTGCGAGAGGATGCATCCCGCAGGCTAGTCGAGCAAAAACACGTGCGAGAGGATGCATCCCGCAGACTAGTCGAGTAAAAACACGTGCGAGAGGATGCTTCCCGCAGGCTAGTCGTGTAAAAACACGTGCAAGAGGATGCTTCCCGCAGGCTAGTCGAGTAAAAACACGTGCGAGAGGATGCTTCCCGCAGGCTAGTCGAGTAAAAACACGTGCGAGAGGATGCATCCCGCAGGCTAGTCGAGTAAAAACACGTGCGAGAGGATGCTTCCCGCAGGCTAGTCGAGTAAAAACACGTGCGAGAGGATGCATCCCGCAGGGTAGTCGAGTAAAAACACGTGCGAGAGGATGCATCCCGCAGGCTAGTCGAGCAAAAACACGTGCGAGAGGATGCATCCCGCAGGCTAGTCGAGCAAAAACACGTGCGAGAGGATGCATCCCGCAGGCTAGTCGAGTAAAAACACGTGCGAGGTTTTGTGGGATGCGCATGCGCAGGTTTTGTGGGATGCGCATGCGCAGGTTTTTTGGGATGCGCATGCGCAGGTTTTTTGGGATGCGCATGGGTAGTCGAGCAAAAACACGTGCGAGAGGATGCATCCCGCAGGGTAGTCGAGTAAAAACACGTGCGAGAGGATGCATCCCGCAGGCTAGTCGAGCAAAAACACGTGCGAGAGGATGCATCCCGCAGGCTAGTCGAGCAAAAACACGTGCGAGAGGATGCATCCCGCAGGCTAGTCGAGCAAAAACACGTGCGAGAGGATGCATCCCGCAGGCTAGTCGAGTAAAAACACGTGCGAGGTTTTGTGGGATGCGCATGCGCAGGTTTTGTGTGATGCTTATGCGCAGGTTTTTTGGGATGCGCATGGCTAGTCGAGCGAAAACACGTGCGAGAGGATGCATCCCGCAGGCTAGTCGTGTAAAAACACGTGCGAGGGGATGCTTCCCGCAGGCTAGTCGAGTAAAAACACGTGCGAGAGGATGCATCCCGCAGGCTAGTCGAGTAAAAACACGTGCGAGAGGATGCATCCCGCAGGCTAGTCGAGTAAAAACACGTGCAAGGTTTTGTGGGATGCGCATGCGCAGGTTTTTTGGGATGCTTATGCGCAGGTTTTTTGGGATGCGCATGGCTAGTCCAGCGAAAACACGTGCGAGAGGATGCATCCCGCAGGCTAGTCGAGTAAAAACACGTGCGAGAGGATGCATCCCGCAGGCTAGTCGAGTAAAAACACGTGCGAGAGGATGCATCCCGCAGACTAGTCGAGTAAAAACACGTGCGAGAGGATGCATCCCGCAGGCTAGTCGTGTAAAAACACGTGCGAGGGGATGCTTCCCGCAGGCTAGTCGAGTAAAAACACGTGCGAGAGGATGCATCCCGCAGGCTAGTCGAGTAAAAACACGTGCGAGAGGATGCATCCCGCAGGCTAGTCGAGTAAAAACACGTGCAAGGTTTTGTGGGATGCGCATGCGCAGGTTTTTTGGGATGCTTATGCGCAGGTTTTTTGGGATGCGCATGGCTAGTCGAGCGAAAACACGTGCGAGAGGATGCATCCCGCAGGCTAGTCGAGCACAAACACGTGCGAGAGGATGCATCCCGCAGGCTAGTCGAGCAAAAACACGTGCGAGAGGATGCATCCCGCAGGCTAGTCGAGCAAAAACACGTGCGAGAGGATGCATCCCGCAGGCTAGTCGAGCAAAAACACGTGCGAGAGGATGCATCCCTCAGACTAGTCGAGTAAAAACACGTGCGAGAGGATGCTTCCCGCAGGCTAGTCGAGTAAAAACACGTGAGAGAGGATGCATCCCGCAGGCTAGTCGAGTAAAAACACGTGCGAGAGGATGCATCCCACAGGCTAGTCGAGCACAAACACGTGCGAGAGGATGCATCCCGCAGGCTAGTCGAGCAAAAACACGTGCGAGAGGATGCATCCCGCATTCTAGTCGAGCAAAAACACGTGCGAGAGGATGCATCCCGCAGGCTAGTCGAGTAAAAACACGTGCGAGAGGATGCATCCCGCAGGCTAGTCGAGTAAAAACACGTGCAAGGTTTTGTGGGATGCGCATGCGCAGGTTTTTTGGGATGCTTATGCGCAGGTTTTTTGGGATGCGCATGGCTAGTCCAGCGAAAACACGTGCGAGAGGATGCATCCCGCAGGCTAGTCGAGTAAAAACACGTGCGAGAGGATGCATCCCGCAGGCTAGTCGAGTAAAAACACGTGCGAGAGGATGCATCCCGCAGACTAGTCGAGTAAAAACACGTGCGAGAGGATGCATCCCGCAGGCTAGTCGTGTAAAAACACGTGCGAGGGGATGCTTCCCGCAGGCTAGTCGAGTAAAAACACGTGCGAGAGGATGCATCCCGCAGGCTAGTCGAGTAAAAACACGTGCGAGAGGATGCATCCCGCAGGCTAGTCGAGTAAAAACACGTGCAAGGTTTTGTGGGATGCGCATGCGCAGGTTTTTTGGGATGCTTATGCGCAGGTTTTTTGGGATGCGCATGGCTAGTCGAGCGAAAACACGTGCGAGAGGATGCATCCCGCAGGCTAGTCGAGCACAAACACGTGCGAGAGGATGCATCCCGCAGGCTAGTCGAGCAAAAACACGTGCGAGAGGATGCATCCCGCAGGCTAGTCGAGCAAAAACACGTGCGAGAGGATGCATCCCGCAGGCTAGTCGAGCAAAAACACGTGCGAGAGGATGCATCCCTCAGACTAGTCGAGTAAAAACACGTGCGAGAGGATGCTTCCCGCAGGCTAGTCGAGTAAAAACACGTGAGAGAGGATGCATCCCGCAGGCTAGTCGAGTAAAAACACGTGCGAGAGGATGCATCCCACAGGCTAGTCGAGCACAAACACGTGCGAGAGGATGCATCCCGCAGGCTAGTCGAGCAAAAACACGTGCGAGAGGATGCATCCCGCATTCTAGTCGAGCAAAAACACGTGCGAGAGGATGCATCCCGCAGACTAGTCGAGTAAAAACACGTGCGAGAGGATGCTTCCCGCAGGCTAGTCGAGCAAAAACACGTGCGAGAGGATGCATCCCGCAGACTAGTCGAGTAAAAACACGTGCGAGAGGATGCTTCCCGCAGGCTAGTCGTGTAAAAACACGTGCGAGGGGATGCTTCCCGCAGGCTAGTCGAGTAAAAACACGTGCGAGAGGATGCATCCCGCAGGCTAGTCGGGCACAAACACGTGCGAGAGGATGCATCCCGCAGGCTAGTCGAGCAAAAACACGTGCGAGAGGATGCATCCCGCAGGCTAGTCGAGCAAAAACACGTGCGAGAGGATGCATCCCGCAGACTAGTCGAGTAAAAACACGTTCGAGAGGATGCTTCCCGCAGGCTAGTCGTGTAAAAACACGTGCGAGGGGATGCTTCCCGCAGACTAGTCGAGTAAAAACACGTGCGAGAGGATGCATCCCGCAGGCTAGTCGAGTAAAAACACGTGCAAGAGGATGCTTCCCGCAGGCTAGTCGAGTAAAAACACGTGCGAGAGGATGCTTCCCGCAGGCTAGTCGAGTAAAAACACGTGCGAGAGGATGCTTCCCGCAGGCTAGTCGAGTAAAAACACGTGCGAGAGGATGCATCCCGCAGACTAGTCGAGTAAAAACACGTGCAAGAGGATGCTTCCCGCAGGCTAGTCGAGTAAAAACACGTGCGAGAGGATGCTTCCCGCAGGCTAGTCGAGTAAAAACACGTGCGAGAGGATGCATCCCGCAGGGTAGTCGAGTAAAAACACGTGCGAGAGGATGCATCCCGCAGGCTAGTCGAGCAAAAACACGTGCGAGAGGATGCATCCCGCAGGCTAGTCGAGTAAAAACACGTGCGAGAGGATGCATCCCGCAGGCTAGTCGAGCAAAAACACGTGCGAGAGGATGCATCCCGCAGGCTAGTCGAGTAAAAACACGTGCGAGAGGATGCATCCCGCAGGCTAGTCGAGTAAAAACACGTGCGAGAGGATGCATGCCGCAGGCTAGTCGAGTAAAAACACGTGCGAGAGGATGCATCCCGCAGGCTAGTCGAGCAAAAACACGTGCGAGAGGATGCATCCCGCAGGCTAGTCGAGCAAAAACACGTGCGAGAGGATGCATCCCGCAGGCTAGTCGAGTAAAAACACGTGCGGGAGGATGCATCCCGCAGGCTAGTCGAGCAAAAACACGTGCGAGAGGATGCATCCCGCAGGCTAGTCGAGCAAAAACACGTGCGAGAGGATGCATCCCGCAGACTAGTCGAGCAAAAACACGTGCGAGAGGATGCATCCCGCAGACTAGTCGAGTAAAAACACGTGCGAGAGGATGCATCCCGCAGGCTAGTCGAGTAAAAACACGTGCGAGAGGATGCATCCCGCAGGCTAGTCGAGCAAAAACACGTGCGAGAGGATGCATCCCGCAGGCTAGTCGAGCAAAAACACGTGCGAGAGGATGCATCCCGCAGGCTAGTCGAGTAAAAACACGTGCGGGAGGATGCATCCCGCAAGCTAGTCGAGCAAAAACACGTGCGAGAGGATGCATCCCGCAGGCTAGTCGAGCAAAAACACGTGCGTGATGATGCATCCCGCAGACTAGTCGAGTAAAAACACGTGCGAGAGGATGCTTCCCGCAGGCTAGTCGAGTAAAAACACGTGCGAGAGGATGCATCCCGCAGGCTAGTCGAGTAAAAACACGTGCGAGAGGATGCATCCCGCAGGCTAGTCGAGTAAAAACACGTGCGAGAGGATACATCCCGCAGTCTAGTCGAGTAAAAACACGTGCGAGAGGATGCATCCCGCAGGCTAGTCGAGTAAAAACACGTGCGAGAGGATGCATCCCGCAGGCTAGTCGGGAAAAAACACGTGCGAGGTTTTGTGGGACGCGCATGCGCAGGTTTTGTGGGATGCGCATGCGCAGGTTTTTTGTGATGCGCATGGCTAGTCGAGCAAAAACACGTGCGAGAGGATGCATCCCGCAGGCTAGTCGAGTAAAAACACGTGCAAGAGGATGCTTCCCGCAGGCTAGTCGAGTAAAAACACGTGCGAGAGGATGCTTCCCGCAGGCTAGTCGAGTAAAAACACGTGCGAGAGGATGCATCCCGCAGGGTAGTCGAGTAAAAACACGTGCGAGAGGATGCATCCCGCAGGCTAGTCGAGCAAAAACACGTGCGAGAGGATGCATCCCGCAGGCTAGTCGAGCAAAAACACGTGCGAGAGGATGCATCCCGCAGACTAGTCGAGTAAAAACACGTGCGAGAGGATGCTTCCCGCAGGCTAGTCGTGTAAAAACACGTGCGAGGGGATGCTTCCCGCAGGCTAGTCGAGTAAAAACACGTGCGAGAGGATGCATCCCGCAGGCTAGTCGAGTAAAAACACGTGCAAGAGGATGCTTCCCGCAGGCTAGTCGAGCAAAAACACGTGCGAGAGGATGCATCCCGCAGGCTAGTCGAGTAAAAACACGTGCGAGGTTTTGTGGGATGCGCATGCACAGGTTTTGTGGGATGCGCATGCGCAGGTTTTTTGGGATGCGCATGCGCAGGTTTTTTGGGATGCGCATGGCTAGTCGAGCAAAAACACGTGCGAGAGGATGCATCCCGCAGGGTAGTCGAGTAAAAACACGTGCGAGAGGATGCATCCCGCAGGCTAGTCGAGCAAAAACACGTGCGAGAGGATGCATCCCGCAGGCTAGTCGAGCAAAAACACGTGCGAGAGGATGCATCCCGCAGGCTAGTCGAGCAAAAACACGTGCGAGAGGATGCATCCCGCAGGCTAGTCGAGTAAAAACACGTGCGAGGTTTTGTGGGATGCGCATGCGCAGGTTTTGTGTGATGCTTATGCGCAGGTTTTTTGGGATGCGCATGGCTAGTCGAGCGAAAACACGTGCGAGAGGATGCATCCCGCAGGCTAGTCGAGTAAAAACACGTGCGAGAGGATGCATCCCGCAGACTAGTCGAGTAAAAACACGTGCGAGAGGATGCATCCCGCAGGCTAGTCGTGTAAAAACACGTGCGAGGGGATGCTTCCCGCAGGCTAGTCGAGTAAAAACACGTGCGAGAGGATGCATCCCGCAGGCTAGTCGAGTAAAAACACGTGCGAGAGGATGCATCCCGCAGGCTAGTCGAGTAAAAACACGTGCAAGGTTTTGTGGGATGCGCATGCGCAGGTTTTTTGGGATGCTTATGCGCAGGTTTTTTGGGATGCGCATGGCTAGTCGAGCGAAAACACGTGCGAGAGGATGCATCCCGCAGGCTAGTCGAGCACAAACACGTGCGAGAGGATGCATCCCGCAGGCTAGTCGAGCAAAAACACGTGCGAGAGGATGCATCCCGCAGGCTAGTCGAGCAAAAACACGTGCGAGAGGATGCATCCCGCAGGCTAGTCGAGCAAAAACACGTGCGAGAGGATGCATCCCTCAGACTAGTCGAGTAAAAACACGTGCGAGAGGATGCTTCCCGCAGGCTAGTCGAGTAAAAACACGTGAGAGAGGATGCATCCCGCAGGCTAGTCGAGTAAAAACACGTGCGAGAGGATGCATCCCACAGGCTAGTCGAGCACAAACACGTGCGAGAGGATGCATCCCGCAGGCTAGTCGAGCAAAAACACGTGCGAGAGGATGCATCCCGCAGGCTAGTCGAGCAAAAACACGTGCGAGAGGATGCATCCCGCAGACTAGTCGAGTAAAAACACGTGCGAGAGGATGCTTCCCGCAGGCTAGTCGAGCAAAAACACGTGCGAGAGGATGCATCCCGCAGACTAGTCGAGTAAAAACACGTGCGAGAGGATGCTTCCCGCAGGCTAGTCGTGTAAAAACACGTGCGAGGGGATGCTTCCCGCAGGCTAGTCGAGTAAAAACACGTGCGAGAGGATGCATCCCGCAGGGTAGTCGAGTAAAAACACGTGCGAGAGGATGCATCCCGCAGGCTAGTCGAGCAAAAACACGTGCGAGAGGATGCATCCCGCAGGCTAGTCGAGCAAAAACACGTGCGAGAGGATGCATCCCGCAGACTAGTCGAGTAAAAACACGTGCGAGAGGATGCTTCCCGCAGGCTAGTCGTGTAAAAACACGTGCGAGGGGATGCTTCCCGCAGGCTAGTCGAGTAAAAACACGTGCGAGAGGATGCATCCCGCAGGCTAGTCGAGTAAAAACACGTGCAAGAGGATGCTTCCCGCAGGCTAGTCGAGTAAAAACACGTGCGAGAGGATGCATCCCGCAGGCTAGTCGAGTAAAAACACGTGCGAGAGGATGCATCCCACAGGCTAGTCGAGCACAAACACGTGCGAGAGGATGCATCCCGCAGGCTAGTCGAGCAAAAACACGTGCGAGAGGATGCATCCCGCAGGCTAGTCGAGCAAAAACACGTGCGAGAGGATGCATCCCGCAGACTAGTCGAGTAAAAACACGTGCGAGAGGATGCTTCCCGCAGGCTAGTCGAGCAAAAACACGTGCGAGAGGATGCATCCCGCAGGCTAGTCGAGTAAAAACACGTGCGAGAGGATGCATCCCGCAGGCTAGTCGAGTAAAAACACGTGCAAGAGGATGCTTCCCGCAGGCTAGTCGAGTAAAAACACGTGCGAGAGGATGCTTCCCGCAGGCTAGTCGAGTAAAAACACGTGCGAGAGGATGCATCCCGCAGGCTAGTCGAGTAAAAACACGTGCGAGAGGATGCATCCCGCAGGCTAGTCGAGCAAAAACACGTGCGAGAGGATGCATCCCGCAGGCTAGTCGAGCAAAAACACGTGCGAGAGGATGCATCCCGCAGACTAGTCGAGTAAAAACACGTGCGAGAGGATGCTTCCCGCAGGCTAGTCGAGCAAAAACACGTGCGAGAGGATGCATCCCGCAGGCTAGTCGAGTAAAAACACGTGCAAGAGGATGCTTCCCGCAGGCTAGTCGAGTAAAAACACGTGCGAGAGGATGCTTCCCGCAGGCTAGTCGAGTAAAAACACGTGCGAGAGGATGCATCCCGCAGGGTAGTCGAGTAAAAACACGTGCGAGAGGATGCATCCCGCAGGCTAGTCGAGCAAAAACACGTGCGAGAGGATGCATCCCGCAGGCTAGTCGAGCAAAAACACGTGCGAGAGGATGCATCCCGCAGACTAGTCGAGTAAAAACACGTGCGAGAGGATGCTTCCCGCAGGCTAGTCGTGTAAAAACACGTGCAAGAGGATGCTTCCCGCAGGCTAGTCGAGTAAAAACACGTGCGAGAGGATGCTTCCCGCAGGCTAGTCGAGTAAAAACACGTGCGAGAGGATGCATCCCGCAGGCTAGTCGAGTAAAAACACGTGCGAGAGGATGCTTCCCGCAGGCTAGTCGAGTAAAAACACGTGCGAGAGGATGCATCCCGCAGGGTAGTCGAGTAAAAACACGTGCGAGAGGATGCATCCCGCAGGCTAGTCGAGCAAAAACACGTGCGAGAGGATGCATCCCGCAGGCTAGTCGAGCAAAAACACGTGCGAGAGGATGCATCCCGCAGGCTAGTCGAGTAAAAACACGTGCGAGGTTTTGTGGGATGCGCATGCGCAGGTTTTGTGGGATGCGCATGCGCAGGTTTTTTGGGATGCGCATGCGCAGGTTTTTTGGGATGCGCATGGGTAGTCGAGCAAAAACACGTGCGAGAGGATGCATCCCGCAGGGTAGTCGAGTAAAAACACGTGCGAGAGGATGCATCCCGCAGGCTAGTCGAGCAAAAACACGTGCGAGAGGATGCATCCCGCAGGCTAGTCGAGCAAAAACACGTGCGAGAGGATGCATCCCGCAGGCTAGTCGAGCAAAAACACGTGCGAGAGGATGCATCCCGCAGGCTAGTCGAGTAAAAACACGTGCGAGGTTTTGTGGGATGCGCATGCGCAGGTTTTGTGTGATGCTTATGCGCAGGTTTTTTGGGATGCGCATGGCTAGTCGAGCGAAAACACGTGCGAGAGGATGCATCCCGCAGGCTAGTCGTGTAAAAACACGTGCGAGGGGATGCTTCCCGCAGGCTAGTCGAGTAAAAACACGTGCGAGAGGATGCATCCCGCAGGCTAGTCGAGTAAAAACACGTGCGAGAGGATGCATCCCGCAGGCTAGTCGAGTAAAAACACGTGCAAGGTTTTGTGGGATGCGCATGCGCAGGTTTTTTGGGATGCTTATGCGCAGGTTTTTTGGGATGCGCATGGCTAGTCGAGCGAAAACACGTGCGAGAGGATGCATCCCGCAGGCTAGTCGAGTAAAAACACGTGCGAGAGGATGCATCCCGCAGGCTAGTCGAGTAAAAACACGTGCGAGAGGATGCATCCCGCAGACTAGTCGAGTAAAAACACGTGCGAGAGGATGCATCCCGCAGGCTAGTCGTGTAAAAACACGTGCGAGGGGATGCTTCCCGCAGGCTAGTCGAGTAAAAACACGTGCGAGAGGATGCATCCCGCAGGCTAGTCGAGTAAAAACACGTGCGAGAGGATGCATCCCGCAGGCTAGTCGAGTAAAAACACGTGCAAGGTTTTGTGGGATGCGCATGCGCAGGTTTTTTGGGATGCTTATGCGCAGGTTTTTTGGGATGCGCATGGCTAGTCGAGCGAAAACACGTGCGAGAGGATGCATCCCGCAGGCTAGTCGAGCACAAACACGTGCGAGAGGATGCATCCCGCAGGCTAGTCGAGCAAAAACACGTGCGAGAGGATGCATCCCGCAGGCTTGTCGAGCAAAAACACGTGCGAGAGGATGCATCCCGCAGGCTAGTCGAGCAAAAACACGTGCGAGAGGATGCATCCCTCAGACTAGTCGAGTAAAAACACGTGCGAGAGGATGCTTCCCGCAGGCTAGTCGAGTAAAAACACGTGAGAGAGGATGCATCCCGCAGGCTAGTCGAGTAAAAACACGTGCGAGAGGATGCATCCCACAGGCTAGTCGAGCACAAACACGTGCGAGAGGATGCATCCCGCAGGCTAGTCGAGCAAAAACACGTGCGAGAGGATGCATCCCGCATTCTAGTCGAGCAAAAACACGTGCGAGAGGATGCATCCCGCAGACTAGTCGAGTAAAAACACGTGCGAGAGGATGCTTCCCGCAGGCTAGTCGAGCAAAAACACGTGCGAGAGGATGCATCCCGCAGACTAGTCGAGTAAAAACACGTGCGAGAGGATGCTTCCCGCAGGCTAGTCGTGTAAAAACACGTGCGAGGGGATGCTTCCCGCAGGCTAGTCGAGTAAAAACACGTGCGAGAGGATGCATCCCGCAGGGTAGTCGAGTAAAAACACGTGCGAGAGGATGCATCCCGCAGGCTAGTCGAGCAAAAACACGTGCGAGAGGATGCATCCCGCAGGCTAGTCGAGCAAAAACACGTGCGAGAGGATGCATCCCGCAGACTAGTCGAGTAAAAACACGTGCGAGAGGATGCTTCCCGCAGGCTAGTCGTGTAAAAACACGTGCGAGGGGATGCTTCCCGCAGGCTAGTCGAGAAAAAACACGTGCGAGAGGATGCATCCCGCAGGCTAGTCGAGTAAAAACACGTGCAAGAGGATGCTTCCCGCAGGCTAGTCGAGTAAAAACACGTGCGAGAGGATGCATCCCGCAGGCTAGTCGAGTAAAAACACGTGCGAGAGGATGCATCCCACAGGCTAGTCGAGCACAAACACGTGCGAGAGGATGCATCCCGCAGGCTAGTCGAGCAAAAACACGTGCGAGAGGATGCATCCCGCAGGCTAGTCGAGCAAAAACACGTGCGAGAGGATGCATCCCGCAGACTAGTCGAGTAAAAACACGTGCGAGAGGATGCTTCCCGCAGGCTAGTCGAGCAAAAACACGTGCGAGAGGATGCATCCCGCAGGCTAGTCGAGTAAAAACACGTGCAAGAGGATGCTTCCCGCAGGCTAGTCGAGTAAAAACACGTGCGAGAGGATGCTTCCCGCAGGCTAGTCGAGTAAAAACACGTGCGAGAGGATGCATCCCGCAGGGTAGTCGAGTAAAAACACGTGCGAGAGGATGCATCCCGCAGGCTAGTCGAGCAAAAACACGTGCGAGAGGATGCATCCCGCAGGCTAGTCGAGCAAAAACACGTGCGAGAGGATGCATCCCGCAGACTAGTCGAGTAAAAACACGTGCGAGAGGATGCTTCCCGCAGGCTAGTCGTGTAAAAACACGTGCGAGGGGATGCTTCCCGCAGGCTAGTCGAGTAAAAACACGTGCGAGAGGATGCATCCCGCAGGCTAGTCGAGTAAAAACACGTGCAAGAGGATGCTTCCCGCAGGCTAGTCGAGTAAAAACACGTGCGAGAGGATGCATCCCGCAGGCTAGTCGAGCAAAAACACGTGCGAGAGGATGCATCCCGCAGGCTAGTCGAGTAAAAACACGTGCGAGGTTTTGTGGGATGCGCATGCGCAGGTTTTGTGGGATGCGCATGCGCAGGTTTTTTGGGATGCGCATGGCTAGTCGAGCAAAAACACGTGCGAGAGGATGCATCCCGCAGGGTAGTCGAGTAAAAACACGTGCGAGAGGATGCATCCCGCAGGCTAGTCGAGCAAAAACACGTGCGAGAGGATGCATCCCGCAGGCTAGTCGAGCAAAAACACGTGCGAGAGGATGCATCCCGCAGGCTAGTCGAGCAAAAACACGTGCGAGAGGATGCATCCCGCAGGCTAGTCGAGTAAAAACACGTGCGAGGTTTTGTGGGATGCGCATGCGCAGGTTTTGTGTGATGCTTATGCGCAGGTTTTTTGGGATGCGCATGGCTAGTCGAGCGAAAACACGTGCGAGAGGATGCATCCCGCAGGCTAGTCGAGTAAAAACACGTGCGAGAGGATGCATCCCGCAGACTAGTCGAGTAAAAACACGTGCGAGAGGATGCATCCCGCAGGCTAGTCGTGTAAAAACACGTGCGAGGGGATGCTTCCCGCAGGCTAGTCGAGTAAAAACACGTGCGAGAGGATGCATCCCGCAGGCTAGTCGAGTAAAAACACGTGCGAGAGGATGCATCCCGCAGGCTAGTCGAGTAAAAACACGTGCAAGGTTTTGTGGGATGCGCATGCGCAGGTTTTTTGGGATGCTTATGCGCAGGTTTTTAGGGATGCGCATGGCTAGTCGAGCGAAAACACGTGCGAGAGGATGCATCCCGCAGGCTAGTCGAGCACAAACACGTGCGAGAGGATGCATCCCGCAGGCTAGTCGAGCAAAAACACGTGCGAGAGGATGCATCCCGCAGGCTAGTCGAGCAAAAACACGTGCGAGAGGATGCATCCCGCAGGCTAGTCGAGCAAAAACACGTGCGAGAGGATGCATCCCTCAGACTAGTCGAGTAAAAACACGTGCGAGAGGATGCTTCCCGCAGGCTAGTCGAGTAAAAACACGTGAGAGAGGATGCATCCCGCAGGCTAGTCGAGTAAAAACAAGTGCGAGAGGATGCATCCCACAGGCTAGTCGAGCACAAACACGTGCGAGAGGATGCATCCCGCAGGCTAGTCGAGCAAAAACACGTGCGAGAGGATGCATCCCGCAGGCTAGTCGAGCAAAAACACGTGCGAGAGGATGCATCCCGCAGACTAGTCGAGTAAAAACACGTGCGAGAGGATGCTTCCCGCAGGCTAGTCGTGTAAAAACACGTGCGAGGGGATGCTTCCCGCAGGCTAGTCGAGTAAAAACACGTGCGAGAGGATGCATCCCGCAGGCTAGTCGAGTAAAAACACGTGCAAGAGGATGCTTCCCGCAGGCTAGTCGAGTAAAAACACGTGCGAGAGGATGCTTCCCGCAGGCTAGTCGAGTAAAAACACGTGCGAGAGGATGCATCCCGCAGGGTAGTCGAGTAAAAACACGTGCGAGAGGATGCATCCCGCAGGCTAGTCGAGCAAAAACACGTGCGAGAGGATGCATCCCGCAGGCTAGTCGAGCAAAAACACGTGCGAGAGGATGCATCCCGCAGGCTAGTCGTGTAAAAACACGTGCGGGAGGATGCATCCCGCAGGCTAGTCGAGCAAAAACACGTGCGAGAGGATGCATCCCGCAGGCTAGTCGAGTAAAAACTCGTGCGAGAGGATGCATCCCGCAGGCTAGTCGAGTAAAAACACGTGCGAGAGGATGCATCCCGCAGGCTAGTCGAGTAAAAACACGTGCGAGAGGATGCATCCCGCAGGCTAGTCGAGCAAAAACACGTGCGAGAGGATGCATCCCGCAGGCTAGTCGAGCAAAAACACGTGCGAGAGGATGCATCCCGCAGGCTAGTCGAGCAAAAACACGTGCGAGAGGATGCATCCCGCAGACTAGTCGAGTAAAAACACGTGCGAGAGGATGCATCCCGCAGGCCAGTCGAGCAAAAACACGTGCAAGAGGATGCATCCCGCAGGCTAGTCGAGCAAAAACACGTGCGAGAGGATGCATCCCGCAGGCTAGTCGAGTAAAAACACGTGCGAGAGGATGCATCCCGCAGGCTAGTCGAGCAAAAACACGTGCGAGAGGATGCATCCCGCAGACTAGTCGAGTAAAAACACGTGCGAGAGGATGCTTCCCGCAGGCTAGTCGAGTGAAAACACGTGCGAGAGGATGCATCCCGCAGGCTAGTCGAGTAAAAACACGTGCGAGAGGATGCATCCCGCAGGCTAGTCGGGCACAAACACGTGCGAGAGGATGCATCCCGCAGGCTAGTCGAGCAAAAACACGTGCGAGAGGATGCATCCCGCAGGCTAGTCGAGCAAAAACACGTGCGAGAGGATGCATCCCGCAGGCTAGTCGAGTAAAAACACGTGCGAGAGGATGCATCCCGCAGGCTAGTCGAGTAAAAACACGTGCGAGAGGATGCATCCCGCAGGCTAGTCGAGTAAAAACACGTGCGAGAGGATGCATCCCGCAGGCTAGTCGAGCAAAAACACATGCGAGAGGATGCATCCCGCAGGCTAGTCGAGCAAAAACACGTGCGAGAGGATGCATCACGCAGGCTAGTCGAGCAAAAACACGTGCGAGAGGATGCATCCCGCAGACTAGTCGAGTAAAAACACGTGCGAGAGGATGCATCCCGCAGGCTAGTCGAGCAAAAACACGTGCAAGAGGATGCATCCCGCAGGCTAGTCGAGCAAAAACACGTGCGAGAGGATGCATCCCGCAGGCTAGTCGAGTAAAAACACGTGCGAGAGGATGCATCCCGCAGGCTAGTCGAGCAAAAACACGTGCGAGAGGATGCATCCCGCAGACTAGTCGAGTAAAAACACGTGCGAGAGGATGCTTCCCGCAGGCTAGTCGAGTGAAAACACGTGCGAGAGGATGCATCCCGCAGGCTAGTCGAGTAAAAACACGTGCGAGAGGATGCATCCCGCAGGCTAGTCGGGCACAAACACGTGCGAGAGGATGCATCCCGCAGGCTAGTCGAGCAAAAACACGTGCGAGAGGATGCATCCCGCAGGCTAGTCGAGCAAAAACACGTGCGAGAGGATGCATCCCGCAGGCTAGTCGAGTAAAAACACGTGCGAGAGGATGCATCCCGCAGGCTAGTCGAGTAAAAACACGTGCGAGAGGATGCATCCCGCAGGCTAGTCGAGTAAAAACACGTGCGAGAGGATGCATCCCGCAGGCTAGTCGAGCAAAAACACGTGCGAGAGGATGCATCCCGCAGGCTAGTCGAGCACAAACACGTGCGAGAGGATGCATCCCGCAGGCTAGTCGAGCAAAAACACGTGCGAGAGGATGCATCCCGCAGACTAGTCGAGTAAAAACACGTGCGAGAGGATGCATCCCGCAGGCTAGTCGAGCAAAAACACGTGCAAGAGGATGCATCCCGCAGGCTAGTCGAGCAAAAACACGTGCGAGAGGATGCATCCCGCAGGCTAGTCGAGTAAAAACACGTGCGAGAGGATGCATCCCGCAGGCTAGTCGAGCAAAAACACGTGCGAGAGGATGCATCCCGCAGACTAGTCGAGTAAAAACACGTGCGAGAGGATGCTTCCCGCAGGCTAGTCGAGTGAAAACACGTGCGAGAGGATGCATCCCGCAGGCTAGTCGAGTAAAAACACGTGCGAGAGGATGCATCCCGCAGGCTAGTCGGGCACAAACACGTGCGAGAGGATGCATCCCGCAGGCTAGTCGAGTAAAAACACGTGCGAGAGGATGCAACCCGCAGGCTAGTCGAGTAAAAACACGTGCGAGAGGATGCTTCCCGCAGGCTAGTCGTGTAAAAACACGTGCGAGGGGATGCTTCCCGCAGACTAGTCGAGTAAAAACACGTGCGAGAGGATGCATCCCGCAGGCTAGTCGAGTAAAAACACGTGCAAGAGGATGCTTCCCGCAGGCTAGTCGAGTAAAAACACGTGCGAGAGGATGCTTCCCGCAGGCTAGTCGAGTAAAAACACGTGCGAGAGGATGCATCCCGCAGGCTAGTCGAGTAAAAACACGTGCGAGAGGATGCATCCCGCAGGCTAGTCGAGCACAAACACGTGCGAGAGGATGCATCCCGCAGGCTAGTCGAGCAAAAACACGTGCGAGAGGATGCATCCCGCAGACTAGTCGAGTAAAAACACGTGCGAAAGGATGCTTCCCGCAGGCTAGTCGTGTAAAAACACGTGCGAGGGGATGCTTCCCGCAGACTAGTCGAGTAAAAACACGTGCGAGAGGATGCATCCCGCAGGCTAGTCGAGTAAAAACACGTGCAAGAGGATGCTTCCCGCAGGCTAGTCGAGTAAAAACACGTGTGAGAGGATGCTTCCCGCAGGCTAGTCGAGTAAAAACACGTGCGAGAGGATGCATCCCGCAGGCTAGTCGAGTAAAAACACGTGCGAGAGGATGCATCCCGCAGGCTAGTCGAGCACAAACACGTGCGAGAGGATGCATCCCGCAGGCTAGTCGAGCAAAAACACGTGCGAGAGGATGCTTCCCGCAGGCTAGTCGAGTAAAAACACGTGCGAGAGGATGCTTCCCAAAGGCTAGTCGAGTAAAAACACGTGAGAGAGGATGCATCCCGCAGGCTAGTCGAGTAAAAACACGTGCGAGAGGATGCATCCCGCAGGGTAGTCGAGTAAAAACACGTGCGAGAGGATGCATCCCGCAGGCTAGTCGAGCAAAAACACGTGCGAGAGGATGCATCCCGCAGGCTAGTCGAGCAAAAACACGTGCGAGAGGATGCATCCCGCAGACTAGTCGAGTAAAAACACGTGCGAGAGGATGCTTCACGCAGGCTAGTCGTGTAAAAACACGTGCGAGGGGATGCTTCCCGCAGGCTAGTCCAGTAAAAACACGTGCGAGAGGATGCATCCCGCAGGCTAGTCGAGTAAAAACACGTGCAAGAGGATGCTTCCCGCAGGCTAGTCGAGTAAAAACACGTGCGAGAGGATGCATCCCGCAGGCTAGTCGAGTAAAAACACGTGCGAGAGGATGCATCCCACAGGCTAGTCGAGCACAAACACGTGCGAGAGGATGCATCCCGCAGGCTAGTCGAGCAAAAACACGTGCGAGAGGATGCATCCCGCAGGCTAGTCGAGCAAAAACACGTGCGAGAGGATGCATCCCGCAGACTAGTCGAGTAAAAACACGTGCGAGAGGATGCTTCCCGCAGGCTAGTCGAGCAAAAACACGTGCGAGAGGATGCATCCCGCAGGCTAGTCGAGTAAAAACACGTGCAAGAGGATGCTTCCCGCAGGCTAGTCGAGTAAAATCACGTGCGAGAGGATGCTTCCCGCAGGCTAGTCGAGTAAAAACACGTGCGAGAGGATGCATCCCGCAGGGTAGTCGAGTAAAAACACGTGCGAGAGGATGCATCCCGCAGGCTAGTCGAGCAAAAACACGTGCGAGAGGATGCATCCCGCAGGCTAGTCGAGCAAAAACACGTGCGAGAGGATGCATCCCGCAGACTAGTCGAGTAAAAACACGTGCGAGAGGATGCTTCCCGCAGGCTAGTCGTGTAAAAACACGTGCGAGGGGATGCTTCCCGCAGGCTAGTCGAGTAAAAACACGTGCGAGAGGATGCATCCCGCAGGCTAGTCGAGTAAAAACACGTGCAAGAGGATGCTTCCCGCAGGCTAGTCGAGTAAAAACACGTGCGAGAGGATGCTTCCCGCAGGCTAGTCGAGTAAAAACACGTGCGAGAGGATGCATCCCGCAGGGTAGTCGAGTAAAAACACGTGCGAGAGGATGCATCCCGCAGGCTAGTCGAGCAAAAACACGTGCGAGAGGATGCATCCCGCAGGCTAGTCGAGCAAAAACACGTGCGAGAGGATGCATCCCGCAGGCTAGTCGAGCAAAAACACGTGCGAGAGGATGCATCCCGCAGGCTAGTCGAGTAAAAACACGTGCGAGGTTTTGTGGGATGCGCATGCGCAGGTTTTGTGTGATGCTTATGCGCAGGTTTTTTGGGATGCGCATGGTTAGTCGAGCGAAAACACGTGCGAGAGGATGCATCCCGCAGGCTAGTCGAGTAAAAACACGTGCGAGAGGATGCATCCCGCAGACTAGTCGAGTAAAAACACGTGCGAGAGGATGCATCCCGCAGGCTAGTCGTGTAAAAACACGTGCGAGGGGATGCTTCCCGCAGGCTAGTCGAGTAAAAACACGTGCGAGAGGATGCATCCCGCAGGCTAGTCGAGTAAAAACACGTGCGAGAGGATGCATCCCGCAGGCTAGTCGAGTAAAAACACGTGCAAGGTTTTGTGGGATGCGCATGCGCAGGTTTTTTGGGATGCTTATGCGCAGGTTTTTTGGGATGCGCATGGCTAGTCGAGCGAAAACACGTGCGAGAGGATGCATCCCGCAGGCTAGTCGAGCACAAACACGTGCGAGAGGATGCATCCCGCAGGCTAGTCGAGCAAAAACACGTGCGAGAGGATGCATCCCGCAGGCTAGTCGAGCAAAAACACGTGCGAGGTTTTGTGGGATGCGCATGCGCAGGTTTTGTGTGATGCTTATGCGCAGGTTTTTTGGGATGCGCATGGCTAGTCGAGCGAAAACACGTGCGAGAGGATGCATCCCGCAGGCTAGTCGAGTAAAAACACGTGCGAGAGGATGCATCCCGCAGACTAGTCGAGTAAAAACACGTGCGAGAGGATGCATCCCGCAGGCTAGTCGTGTAAAAACACGTGCGAGGGGATGCTTCCCGCAGGCTAGTCGAGTAAAAACACGTGCGAGAGGATGCATCCCGCAGGCTAGTCGAGTAAAAACACGTGCGAGAGGATGCATCCCGCAGGCTAGTCGAGTAAAAACACGTGCAAGGTTTTGTGGGATGCGCATGCGCAGGTTTTTTGGGATGCTTATGCGCAGGTTTTTTGGGATGCGCATGGCTAGTCGAGCGAAAACACGTGCGAGAGGATGCATCCCGCAGGCTAGTCGAGCACAAACACGTGCGAGAGGATGCATCCCGCAGGCTAGTCGAGCAAAAACACGTGCGAGAGGATGCATCCCGCAGGCTAGTCGAGCAAAAACACGTGCGAGAGGATGCATCCCTCAGACTAGTCGAGTAAAAACACGTGCGAGAGGATGCTTCCCGCAGGCTAGTCGAGTAAAAACACGTGAGAGAGGATGCATCCCGCAGGCTAGTCGAGTAAAAACACGTGCGAGAGGATGCATCCCACAGGCTAGTCGAGCACAAACACGTGCGAGAGGATGCATCCCGCAGGCTAGTCGAGCAAAAACACGTGCGAGAGGATGCATCCCGCAGGCTAGTCGAGCAAAAACACGTGCGAGAGGATGCATCCCGCAGACTAGTCGAGTAAAAACACGTGCGAGAGGATGCTTCCCGCAGGCTAGTCGTGTAAAAACACGTGCGAGGGGATGCTTCCCGCAGGCTAGTCGAGTAAAAACACGTGCGAGAGGATGCATCCCGCAGGCTAGTCGAGTAAAAACACGTGCAAGAGGATGCTTCCCGCAGGCTAGTCGAGTAAAAACACGTGCGAGAGGATGCTTCCCGCAGGCTAGTCGAGTAAAAACACGTGCGAGAGGATGCATCCCGCAGGGTAGTCGAGTAAAAACACGTGCGAGAGGATGCATCCCGCAGGCTAGTCGAGCAAAAACACGTGCGAGAGGATGCATCCCGCAGGCTAGTCGAGCAAAAACACGTGCGAGAGGATGCATCCCGCAGGCTAGTCGTGTAAAAACACGTGCGGGAGGATGCATCCCGCAGGCTAGTCGAGCAAAAACACGTGCGAGAGGATGCATCCCGCAGGCTAGTCGAGTAAAAACTCGTGCGAGAGGATGCATCCCGCAGGCTAGTCGAGTAAAAACACGTGCGAGAGGATGCATCCCGCAGGCTAGTCGAGTAAAAACACGTGCGAGAGGATGCATCCCGCAGGCTAGTCGAGCAAAAACACGTGCGAGAGGATGTATCCCGCAGGCTAGTCGGGCACAAACACGTGCGAGAGTATGCATCCCGCAGGCTAGTCGAGCAAAAACACGTGCGAGAGGATGCATCCCGCAGGCTAGTCGAGCAAAAACACGTGCGAGAGGATGCATCCCGCAGGCTAGTCGAGTAAAAACACGTGCGAGAGGATGCATCCCGCAGGCTAGTCGAGTAAAAACACGTGCGAGAGGATGCATCCCGCAGGCTAGTCGAGTAAAAACACGTGCGAGAGGATGCATCCCGCAGGCTAGTCGAGCAAAAACACGTGCGAGAGGATGCATCCCGCAGGCTAGTCGAGCAAAAACACGTGCGAGAGGATGCATCACGCAGGCTAGTCGAGCAAAAACACGTGCGAGAGGATGCATCCCGCAGACTAGTCGAGTAAAAACACGTGCGAGAGGATGCATCCCGCAGGCTAGGCGAGCAAAAACACGTGCAAGAGGATGCATCCCGCAGGCTAGTCGAGCAAAAACACGTGCGAGAGGATGCATCCCGCAGGCTAGTCGAGTAAAAACACGTGCGAGAGGATGCATCCCGCAGGCTAGTCGAGCAAAAACACGTGCGAGAGGATGCATCCCGCAGGCTAGTCGAGTAAAAACACGTGCGAGAGGATGCATCCCGCAGGCTAGTCGAGTAAAAACACGTGCGAGAGGATGCATCCCGCAGGTTAGTCGAGCAAAAACACGTGCGAGAGGATGCATCCCGCAGGCTAGTCGAGCAAAAACACGTGCGAGAGGATGCATCACGCAGGCTAGTCGAGCAAAAACACGTGCGAGAGGATGCATCCCGCAGACTAGTCGAGTAAAAACTCGTGCGAGAGGATGCATCCCGCAGGCTAGGCGAGCAAAAACACGTGCAAGAGGATGCATCCCGCAGGCTAGTCGAGCAAAAACACGTGCGAGAGGATGCATCCCGCAGGCTAGTCGAGTAAAAACACGTGCGAGAGGATGCATCCCGCAGGCTAGTCGAGCAAAAACACGTGCGAGAGGATGCATCCCGCAGACTAGTCGAGTAAAAACACGTGCGAGAGGATGCTTCCCGCAGGCTAGTCGAGTGAAAACACGTGCGAGAGGATGCATCCCGCAGGCTAGGCGAGCAAAAACACGTGCAAGAGGATGCATCCCGCAGGCTAGTCGAGCAAAAACACGTGCGAGAGGATGCATCCCGCAGGCTAGTCGAGCAAAAACACGTGCGAGAGGATGCATCCCGCAGGCTAGTCGAGCAAAAACACGTGCGAGAGGATGCATCCCGCAGGCTAGTCGGGCACAAACACGTGCGAGAGGATGCATCCCGCAGGCTAGTCGGGCACAAACACGTGCGAGAGGATGCATCCCGCAGGCTAGTCGAGTAAAAACACGTGCGAGAGGATGCATCCCGCAGACTAGTCGAGTAAAAACACGTGCGAGAGGATGCTTCCCGCAGGCTAGTCGAGTGAAAACACGTGCGAGAGGATGCATCCCGCAGGCTAGTCGAGTAAAAACACGTGCGAGAGGATGCATCCCGCAGGCTAGTCGGGCACAAACACGTGCGAGAGGATGCATCCCGCAGGCTAGTCGAGCAAAAACACGTGCGAGAGGATGCATCCCGCAGGCTAGTCGAGCAAAAACACGTGCAAGAGGATGCATCCCGCAGGCTAGTCGGGCACAAACACGTGCGAGAGGATGCATCCCGCAGGCTAGTCGAGTAAAAACACGTGCGAGAGGATGCAACCCGCAGGCTAGTCGAGTAAAAACACGTGCGAGAGGATGCTTCCCGCAGGCTAGTCGTGTAAAAACACGTGCGAGGGGATGCTTCCCGCAGACTAGTCGAGTAAAAACACGTGCGAGAGGATGCATCCCGCAGGCTAGTCGAGTAAAAACACGTGCAAGAGGATGCTTCCCGCAGGCTAGTCGAGTAAAAACACGTGCGAGAGGATGCTTCCCGCAGGCTAGTCGAGTAAAAACACGTGCGAGAGGATGCATCCCGCAGGCTAGTCGAGTAAAAACACGTGCGAGAGGATGCATCCCGCAGGCTAGTCGAGCACAAACACGTGCGAGAGGATGCATCCCGCAGGCTAGTCGAGCAAAAACACGTGCGAGAGGATGCATCCCGCAGACTAGTCGAGTAAAAACACGTGCGAGAGGATGCTTCCCGCAGGCTAGTCGTGTAAAAACACGTGCGAGGGATGCTTCCCGCAGACTAGTCGAGTAAAAACACGTGCGAGAGGATGCTTCCCGCAGGCTAGTCGAGTAAAAACACGTGCGAGAGGATGCTTCCCAAAGGCTAGTCGAGTAAAAACACGTGAGAGAGGATGCATCCCGCAGGGTAGTCGAGTAAAAACACGTGCGAGAGGATGCATCCCGCAGGCTAGTCGAGTAAAAACACGTGCGAGAGGATGCTTCCCAAAGGCTAGTCGAGTAAAAACACGTGCGAGAGGATGCTTCCCGCAGGCTAGTCGAGTAAAAACACGTGCGAGAGGATGCATCCCGCAGGCTAGTCGAGTAAAAACACGTGCGAGAGGATGCATCCCGCAGGCTAGTCGAGCATAAACACGTGCGAGAGGATGCATCCCGCAGGCTAGTCGAGCAAAAACACGTGCGAGAGGATGCATCCCGCAGACTAGTCGAGTAAAAACACGTGCGAGAGGATGCTTCCCGCAGGCTAGTCGAGTGAAAACACGTGCGAGAGGATGCATCCCGCAGGCTAGTCGAGTAAAAACACGTGCGAGAGGATGCATCCCGCAGGCTAGTCGGGCACAAACACGTGCGAGAGGATGCATCCCGCAGGCTAGTCGAGTAAAAACACGTGCGAGAGGATGCATCCCGCAGGCTAGTCGAGTAAAAACACGTGCGAGAGGATGCTTCCCGCAGGCTAGTCGTGTAAAAACACGTGCGAGGGGATGCTTCCCGCAGACTAGTCGAGTAAAAACACGTGCGAGAGGATGCATCCCGCAGGCTAGTCGGGCACAAACACGTGCGAGAGGATGCATCCCGCAGGCTAGTCGGGCACAAACACGTGCGAGAGGATGCATCCCGCAGGCTAGTCGAGTAAAAACACGTGCGAGAGGATGCATCCCGCAGACTAGTCGAGTAAAAACACGTGCGAGAGGATGCTTCCCGCAGGCTAGTCGAGTGAAAACACGTGCGAGAGGATGCATCCCGCAGGCTAGTCGAGTAAAAACACGTGCGAGAGGATGCATCCCGCAGGCTAGTCGGGCACAAACACGTGCGAGAGGATGCATCCCGCAGGCTAGTCGAGCAAAAACACGTGCGAGAGGATGCATCCCGCAGGCTAGTCGAGCAAAAACACGTGCAAGAGGATGCATCCCGCAGGCTAGTCGGGCACAAACACGTGCGAGAGGATGCATCCCGCAGGCTAGTCGAGTAAAAACACCGTGCGAGAGGATGCAACCCGCAGGCTAGTCGAGTAAAAACACGTGCGAGAGGATGCTTCCCGCAGGCTAGTCGTGTAAAAACACGTGCGAGGGGATGCTTCCCGCAGACTAGTCGAGTAAAAACACGTGCGAG
>NW_027469671.1:0-80077 GCF_051020765.1 Lasioglossum baleicum
GAAACCTTACCCTGAAGGAAAATGATACGTCATTTGCGAGAAAGGGGCAAGTCCTTTTACTGGCAGACTGCATAGAACCAAACCGTCAGAACCAATTCGACAATACATTCAGCAGAAATGGTCAACGTTCCACATTGTTCAGGGGTGGCAAAAAAACCGAAATCTGTTGTGAAATAGAATTAACATCAGAAGGGAGTTGATCTCGCAGATCAGTACTTGTGATATTATAACATTTTCCGAAAAAGCACGAAGTGGACTAAAAAGGTAGTGCACCCTACTTTTATAACGTTACTATTTTTATCTCATTTTTAGCCTACAAACAAACTAGCCATGATAGGACGACGTCTATAAAAATTTTACTCCAAGTGGCAATAGCACTGCTGGAATCAAAAGAGGAGGGAATTCAAAACAATGACATCGAACAGACAGGACCATCGAACGTAGTTCAACAAGCAAGACGCGCACCTAGACATGACCCATCAGCACGATTATTGCAAGATTTTAAGAAACATAGGTTAGTACCAATTATAACAAATAGGAAGAAAAACATCCTCACCGGATGTGCAAAGTATGCTCTGCAAATAAAAAATGGGGTTATACCCGATATATTTGCGACTTTTTAAATGTCCCATTACATAAATTACAATGTTTTGAACAGTACGATACGAAAATACAATATTAGAATATATTACTGTTTTTCTGTTTCATGTTTGGGTCGTCTTATTTATGCTGGGTCATATTTAATGTCCTGAATTTCCTGATTTTGTTGCCTATACTTTTCGAAAAACCATTAGAAAATAATTGTAGTAAACTATTAACCCAATGTGTTGTATAAATAATATGTGAAATCGATAAATGAAATTGTTACCGTGAATTATAATTGCTCACATGACTAGTTTTCGGACTTTTTTGAGTTCAAATAGTGAATATCAGTCCGAGTTACTTCCGAAAAACTGCGCGGTGGACATCGCAGTTTGGCTATCCCGAGCGCGGTGGAATCCGAACGGTTGTCTGTGACGCGCGCGGTCGGCTATGTGTTAAGGAGCCCGTCACTGAAAAGAATACTAATTTATTTCTCTGAACACGAAGATATGCTGTGGACACAGTGGATTAGCTTCTGGGAACGTACGGGCTTCGGTGAAGAGTTAGACCCTATACCAATAGGTAACGCTCTCAAACTGTTCGCCGCTCTACTTTAATATGCAACCCCTGAATTAAGGTGTCTATTGCCAAAACTGTTTAGCTGACTTAATCCCGGAATACCTGGTTTGCCTCGCGGAATGACAGGATGGTTGTAGCTATTGACTCAACTGATCGATTCTCAAAGAAGGTGGTAGCGTTCCCGAACTGTTTTACTCCGATTGCAGTATGGGTATGACGAACCCACGGTGCCCGAGTCGGCCTAACCTAGGCCGAGGTGAGCAAGCACCTCATTCAGGATGTAAGGTGTCCTTACGAGGGGTATAACCAGTACGGCCCTGCATACACTGGTACCACGGGAACCGGTTCGAGCGCTGGGGCGGGCGGGCTTCGCCCCCCCCCCGCTAGTTGCTTTGGTTGGCCTTGAGGGGGCAGTGGTAAGCCCATATCGCGGGTCAGGGGACCTCGTCTTCGGACGGGTTAGATCCTCCACGGGAAAGCTGCGTGAGATCAGCTCGGGCACTGGCCTGCAGAGTCAATAGGGATATAGAAATGTCCCGGCCTACCCAAGGTTGACGCGTAGGGCTTGCAGTCTACGAGTTAATTGGTCGGTGCGTGGTAAGTTGCGTCACGCATCGCGCTGTTTGGGCGTATGCCAATCCCGCGACCATGGTAGCCGTGTGGGTGAGCCCTAGTGACAGGTGCCGCATGTTAAATCTCGGACACACGTTGTCTATGATTCTATTCCTTCATGAATATAGGGCTTTCGTCTGCTAAAATGTCTACTAATTTGTATGCGTGAACAGAAGGGAACACACTCGGTACAGTGGGATAACTTCTCGGACGGTAAGGCCTTCGGTTGAAAGTTTGAGTCTATAAAAATAGGTATCGTTCTGCTACGGTTTGATGATTTGCGCTAATATACGAACCGTCAGTTAAGGTGTCCATGGCCAAAACTGACCCGCGGGTTTACTCCTGGAATACCAGGTTTGACACTCGGATTCATGGGATAGGTGAAGCAATTGGGATAACTTTTCGATTCACAAAGAAGGTGCTTACGTTCACCAATGGTTCAACACTCGATCTGCTTATTCATTCCTGAAGTTAACGTGCCTGTCATTAAAATGTGTAAAAATTTGCTTCCCCGAAAACGAAGTCATACCCCCGATACAGCTGGTTACCTTCTCGGAAGGTAAGGCCTTTTGTCAAAGGTTTGGCTCTGTTCCAATAAGTATCGTTCAGCAACGGATTTTCGCTCGACTTTAATATTATAGGCGCTAATAAAGGTGTTCAGTACCAATTTAGTACAGCGGCTATACTCAAGGAATATCTGGTTGGCCTCTCAGAAATACGGGTTCGGTGACGCTATTGCCCTAGCCATGCGACTGTCAAAAGTTGTAGTATCACTCACGAACGATGTGACCCGTCCATCTTCCTGTTGATACATGCATATAATGTTACCGTCTGCTGAAATATCTACTAACTTCTTCCATTGAACACTAAGCAAGACATTTGCTGCAGAGGCTAAGGTTCTCGGAGTGTATGTTATTCTGTAAGACGGATTACTTATTACGAACTGGTAATGTTCTTCGACAGTTTGGCTCCCTTCTTTAATATTCATACCGTGAATTAATGTGTCTACTGCCAATACTCTTCAGCGAATAGAATAGGTGAAGTTGCTGCCTTAGCCGTTTGTATCACGAAGAGGGTGGTAACGTTCTCGTACTCTTTGACCTCGATCTTCTGATTCATACCGTAAATTGAGGTGCCTGCCACTAAAATGTATACAAATTCGTCTCTCACTGAACATCGCGTTATACTCCCGACACAGCGGATTAGCTTTTCGACGGTAAGGGCTTCTGTGGAAAGATTGACTCTGTAGCAATAAGGAACATTTTACAATGGTTTGGATCTGTAGATTAACCCTTTCGCTTCGGATGTCGAATCCGCCGAGGTACTATTTCTGTACGGGCGCGCACGCCGCGAGGACGCACAATATGCGTTGTTGCTCTATATACGTTATCCTAGGTTTTGAGTAACAATTTTTCTAAGGAAAACAATCTCTGTTACTATATAATGAGTATTATTTACATAATCGACTGCAGATTGCCCTTTTGTATGAATCGTTGGAATGCCGAATGTATGGGATGACGACCCAGAATTCGTCGCGTGGCCGCCGCCTATAAGCGGTGCTCGTACGCACAAGACACATTATGCGCGCCGCTTATAGGCGGCGCTCGTACCCACAGATCGTACTGTGCGCGCCGCTTATAAGCGGCGCTCGAAGCGAAACGGTTAATATTCATACCGTGAATTAATGTTACACTTTTTTCATGGTACAAAACCCTCAGAGAACATAAGCCGCTGTAGGGTGGTTATGACTTCGCGTTCAGAGAAACAAATCTTTATTCATCTTAGTGAGGTGCACCCTAAATTAATGTAGGCGTAAGAAGATCGGACATCAAATCTTTCGAGATCGCTTCCACCCTCTGTGTGTATTGAACTGCTGAGTCAACAGCTTCACCTATTCAGTGATTGAGAGATTCAAGCCTAGAATTCTTGGAGTAAGTCCGCTGATCAGTATTGGCAATAGACACCTTAATTTACAGTTTGAATATTAATGCAGAACAGCAACCCGTTGAAGCGCTTTACCTATTTTGGGAGTATAACTTCGTGTTTAGAGAAACACATTAGAATACATTCTAGTGATGCCACCTTAAATTCATGTATGAATTAGAATATCGAGGGTCAAGCTTTTAGAGAAAGGTACCACCTTCATTGGGAGTGGAATGGCAAAGTCCATAGCTTTACGTATCTTGTGA
Source organism: Lasioglossum baleicum (assembly GCF_051020765.1). NCBI lineage: Eukaryota > Metazoa > Arthropoda > Insecta > Hymenoptera > Halictidae > Lasioglossum > Lasioglossum baleicum. Next base: position 3,963 of record NW_027469671.1, read on the forward strand.
TACCGAGAACCAAGCCATCAATTCCGGGAGTAAATCCGCTGAAGAGTATTGGCATTAGACACTCTATTTTACGTTATAAATATTTAAGTACAGAGCCAATCCGTTTAGAGAAAATTACATATTCGTATAAAGTCGATTATCTTACCGAATACCTTACCTTAAGGGTACCTAACCCGCTGTAGCCAGAGTCTTACTCATTGCTCACGGAAACAAATCCGTAGACATTATAGTAGAAACACACCTTATTTTCATGTATAGACATAATTATCGAGAGTCAAGCCGTTCGAGAACGGTCCCATCTTCATCTAGAGTCGAACTGCTAATTCAATATCTTCACCTATCCTGCTATTCCCATAGGCAAAGCAAGTATGCCGGCAGACAATCCGCTGTACGCTATTGGAAACGGATACCATAACTAACGGCTTGAATATTAAAGTAGACCGTGATGCCATTTGAGAACGTTACCAGTTGTTATAAGGCAAACGTTTGACCAATTAACTTATCCGCCGAGAACCTATCACACTGCTGCGAGTGTGTTGCTTAATGAGAACGGAAATAAATTAGTATACATTGGAGTGACGAACACCCTAATTTCATGTATGAATAGGAAGACCAAATGTCAAACCATTCGAACACGTTTCCACCTTCTTTGAGAGTCGATAGGCTTAGTCAACAGCTTCACCTGTCCTGTGATTCCGAGAGTCAAGACTGTTATTCCAGGAGAACGTCCGCTGAAAAGTATCGGCAATTGACACCTTAATTCATAGTTTGATTATTAAAATAGAGCGTCAGATCGTACCAGCACGTTTCCACCGTCTGTGAGAGACGAACGGCTAAGTAATAGCTTCTGCTATGCTGTGATCGCGAAAGTCAATCAATGCATTCCGGGAGTTAATCAGCTGCTCAGTATTAGCAATACACTTAAGTCAACGGTACCAATACTAACGCACGGGGTCAAACCGCTGTCGATCGTTACCTATTCTGATAGAGTCAAACACTTTACAGAAGGCCTTGCCTTCCGAGAACCTCACCCGCTGCATCGGGAGTATAACATAGTGTTCAGAGAAACGCAATGGTATGATTTGAGAGACGGGCACCATAATTTCGTTCATGAATTGGAAGGTCGTGGGTCAAACCGTTCCAGATCTTTACCACGTTCGCTCGGAGCCGAACGGCTACGACAATAGCTTCTGCCATCCTGTGGATATTAAAGTTAAACCCGGTACACGGAGATTGAATCCGCTCAGCAGTATTGGCAATAGATATCTTAATTCGCGGTCTGAATAGTAAAGTTGAGCGTTAAACTGTTTCTGAGCGATACGAATTGGCATAACGTCGAACGTTGTACTGAAGACCTTATCTTCCGTGAAGCAAGCCTGCAGTATCGTTAGTAAAACTTCGTGTTCAGATATGCAAGTTGGTGTACATTTTTGTGACGGGCACCTTAATATCATGTGTCAATTCGAAGTTTCATGGCCAAACCGTTCGAAAGCGTGACCACCATCCTTGAGATTCGAGCAGATGACACAATAGGTTCCTTGAGATTCGGACGGCCATGTCGGTGACTTCACCAATCCTGTGGATCCAAGAGTCAATCCAGGTATTCCAGGAGTAAATACGCTGATCAGATTTGGCAAAAGACAACATAATCCACGGTATGAGTGTTGAACTAGGGAGTCAAACCGTCGATGACCATTTCAGGTTTGCAGAGAGTCATTCTTTTTACAGATTACCTTACCTTCCAAGAACATAACCGGATGAAGGTAGCGTCTAGCTTCGTGTTGAGAGGAATCAGATTAATATTCATTTCAGTGACGGGCAGCATAACTCGTTGTCTGAATTAAAAGATCGGTGGCCAAGCCTTTCGAGACAGATACCAACTTTTATGAGTTTCGGACGGCTATGTCAATAGCTACACCTATTCTGTGTTCCCGAGAGTCAAACCAGGTATTCCAGGAATAAATCCGCTGAACAGCATTGGCAACAGACACCTTGTTTCACTGTTTCAGTATCGAAGAAGGGAGTGAATACTTTGGAGAAGGTAACCAATTGGCATAAAGTCATACTTTTAACCAAATACCACACATTCCTAGAAGGTGACCCGCAGTATCGAGTATCATGCTTAGCGCTTACGGATACAAACTAGTAGACCTTTTTGCAGACGCGCAGCTTTTTTAAATGTATGAATAGAAAAATCGACAGTCAACTAGTTCAAGATCGCTACCATCTTCTTTGAGAGTCGAACGGCTGTTTCACTAGCATCACCTATACTTCTTATTCCGAGAGTCCACTGAACAGTATTGGCAATAGGCACCTTACTCCACGGTTTGAATACACACCGTGTATTGAGAAACACATTAGAATACATTTTAGTGACGGCCACCTTTATTTTATCCATGAATTAGAATATGGAGGATCAAACTGTTCGAGAACGCTACCGACTACCTTGTAAGTCGAACGGATAAGTCAGTACTTCCACTTGTCTTGTGATTCCGAAAGACAAACCAGGAATTCCGAGAGTCACTAAACTGTGCGCTATTGGCAATGGACACCTTAATTCACGGTATGAATATTAAAGTGGAAAAACAAACCGTAGGAGACCTTAACCAATAGGTATGACGCCAAACTTCTTACCGGATACCATACTTCCATCGAACCTATCCCGCTGTGTAGAGGGTATAACTCCGTGTTCGGAGATACAAATTAGTATACATTTTAATGACGGGAACATTAATTTCTTGTACGAATTGGAAGATCGAGTGTCAATCCATTCAAGAACGTTATCACCGTCTTTGAGGGTCTAGCGGCTTAGTCAGTAGGTACAACTACCATGCGGTTCCAAGAGCCAGGCCAGGTATTCCGGTTGTCAATCCACAGTGCAGTATTAACAATGGACACCTTCATTCAGGGTGTGAATACTACTGTGAAGCCTCAAACGGGTTGGGATCGTTACAAATTCGTATTAAGTCACACGCCCTATCGAAGACCTTACGCGCCGAGAATCTAGCCCGCTGTATCGAGAGTATAACTTCGAGTTTAGAGAACCGAAGTAGTATATATTTTAGTGCCCGGATCCCTAATTTCGTGTATCAGTAAGAAGACAGTATGTCAAACCGCTCGAGAACGTTACCATCTGTTTGACAATCGCACAGCTAAGACAATAGCTTCACCTATCCTGTGATTCCGTGGGTCTAACCAAGTACTCCGGTAGTAACTTGCCTACACACGAATGGCATTAGACATCTTACTTCACGACATGAATATTGAGGTTAAGAGTCCAACTGTCGGAGAACATTACCAATTTGTATAAAGTCAACCATTTTACCCAATACCGTACCTTCCGAGAACCCAACCCGCTGCTGCGACTGTGTTCCTTATTTCTCACGATTTCAAATTAGTAGACATTTTAGCAGGCGGGCACATTATTTTTATGCATATATAGAAGTATCGAGGTCAAACCGCGCGAGAACGATACCACCTTCCTTGGGAGTGGAACGGCTATGTCAACCGAATGTCCAATCCTTGGAATCAGATAGTCCAAACAAGTATTCGGGGAGTAAATGCGCCGTACAGTATTCCCCATAAACAACCTTAGTGTTCCACAAAACAAATTAGTAGATATTTTAGCAGACGGACAACATAATTGGATCTATACATAGGAAAAAACGCAGTCAACCCGACCGAGATCGATACCATCCTCCTTCAGAACCGAACCGCTAAGTCAATAGTGTCACATATCTTCTTATTTCGTGGGTCAAAACAGGCATTCCGGGAGTCAGTCCATTGTTCGGTATTACAAATGGACATCTTAAATCACGGTACGAATAATGATGTCGAGATTCAAACGCGTCGAGAACATTATCACTTGCTATGGAGTCGAAGCTTATACAGAAGATCATCCCTTCCGGCAATACCTGCTGTAGCGAGAGTAGAAATTCGTGTTCAGTGGGACGAATTAGTATACGTTTTAGCGACAGCCATATTAATTTCAATTATGTATTAGTAGATCGAAGGTCACACCGTACGTGACCGCTACTACCTTCAATAAGGTTAGATCGGCTTAGTCAATGGTTTCAGATATCTTGTGTCTCCGACTGTAATAGCAGGAATCACTGGAATAAATCCGCTGAAGAGTATTGGCAACAGACACCTTAATTCTGGGTTTGAATACTAAAGCAGACCGCCAAACCGTTGTAATATGTCATCTATTCGTATACAGACAAATATTTTACCGACGGCCCAACCTTCGGAAACGCTAACCCGCCGTATCGACAGTACAACGTCGTGCTCATGGGAAGAATGTAGTACGCACTTTTGTGACGGGCACATTAATTTCACTATAAATAGGAAGATCGTGGTCAAACCTTTCCAGAACGTTGCCACCATGATTGCAGATCGAACGGCTATAGCAATAGTTTCACCTATCCTGTGGGTCCTAGAGCCGAACGAGGTATTACTGGAGTAAATCGGCAGAATGGTATTGGCAATTGACGCCTCAATTCACGGCATGAGTATTAAAGTTGGTTGTCAAGCGTCAGTGAACATTTCCAGTTGTTATAAAGTCACTCTTTTTACCGAATACGATACCTTCCGAAAACCTAACCCGATGTACGGACTGCCTTGCCAAGTGTTCACGGAAGCAAACTAGAAGACATATTAGCAAACGGACACATTGTTTTCATGTTTCAGTTACAAAATCGTGAGCCAAACTATGAACTAACCACCATCTTAGAGAGTGGCAGAGCTACTTCAATAGCATCACCTATCCCGTGATTTCGAGAGGCAAACCACGTATTCCGGGAGTAAATCCGCTGAATAGTATTGGCATTGGGTACCTTACTTCACGATGTGAACGTGAAAGTAGGGCGTCGATCCGTTTGAGAACGTTACCAACTAGTATGAAGACAAGCGCTTTACAGAAAACCTTACCCTCTGAAAGCATAACGCGATGTATCGCGGGTTTACTTCCGTGTCCAGGGAAAAAAATGTGCATTCATTTTAGTGACGGGCGTCTTAGATTCATGTATTAATTACAAGATCGAGAGTCGTACCGTTCGAGAACGTTATCACCTTCTTTGATTGTCGCACATCAAAGTTAATAGCTCCACCTATCCTGCGATCCCGAGTGTCTAACCAGGTAATCCGAGAGTAAATTCTTTGTACAGTATTGCCAATAGACAACTCAATTCAGGGTATGAATATTAAATCAGGCCGTGGAACCGATGTAGAACGTTACCAATCGCTACAAAGTCAAGCGCTTTACGGAAGACATTACCATCCGAGAAGCTAACCCACTGTATCAAGAGCATAACTTCGTGATTAGAGAATCACATTTGTATACGTTATCGTTATGGCATCTTAATTTCCTTTAGGAATTAGAAGCTAGTGGATTAAACCATTCAAGACCATTGCAAACTTCTATGATATTCGAATATGTCAATAGCTTCACATACCCTGTGTTTCCGCGATACATACAAGGTATTCCGGGAGTAAATGCGCTGTACAATATCGGCGTTACACGCCATACCTTCTGGTATAAATATTAAAGTACAGAGTGAAGCCGTTGTCGAACATAATGAATTGGCATAGAGTAAAATGTTTACCGCAGGCCTTACCATCCGAGATCACAATCCGCCGTAGCGATTAGCTTTCTTATTGTTCACCGGAACAAATTAGTAGACATTTTGGCACACGGACTCCTTATTTGCATGTATGAATAGGTCGATCTGGTGACAGTCGGTGCGAGAACATTAACACCTTCTTCTATATTCCAACTGCGAAATCAATAGATACACATACCTAGTCATTCTGAGAGTCAGACCACATACTCCGGAAGTGAAGCTACAGTGCAGTATTACCAATGGTCGCGTAAATTCACGGTAAGAATATTAAAGTGGATTGTCAAATCTTTGTCGAACGTTACATATTGGCATATCGTCAACCATTTTAGCGAAGACCTTACCTTCCTATACTCTATCCTGCTGTTTCGATTGTCGAAATTCATGTTCAAGCAAACAACCTATTATTCTGTTTCGTGACGGGTACCTTCTTTTCATGTATGAATAATAAGGTCGATATGCATGCTGATCCAGAACGATGCAGCTTTCTGCTAGATTCGCCCAAATAAGTCAATAGCTTCACCTAGCCTGTGATTCCGTGCTTCGAATTAGGTATTCCGGGAGTGAATCCCCTGTTCATTATAGGCAATAGGCACCATAATTCACGAATTGACTATTCAAGCAGTCCGTCAAGCCGTTGCAGAACATTACCTATTCGTGTAGGGTTAATCTTATTACCGAATGCCTTACCCTCCGAAAAATATATCAGCTGTATCGGGAGCATAGCACCATGTTCAGAGGTAGTAACTAGTATACATTTCAGTGACGAGCACCTTAATTTCATGCATGAATTAAAAGATAGTTGGTGATACCGCTCTACATCGTTGCGACCTTCTCTGAGACACGAACGGCTAAGTCAGTAGCTTCACCTGCCCGGTGATAACGGGAGTGCATACAAGCATTCCGGTCGTAATTCTTCTCTCCACCTCTAGGAAGGTGTAGCCCTTCTGTAAAGGTCTGTCCCTCGATATTCCAATTCATACAAAAAGCTAAGGTGCACGCCACAGAAATGAATACTAATTTATTTTTCTGAACGCGAAGTTATTTCTTCGATAGAGCGGGTTAGGCTTTCTGAGGTTATGGACTTCTGTAGAACGTTTGACTTTATAATAAATGGTATCGTTCTTTGACGTTTTGACGCTCTACTTTAACATTCAATCCGGGAATTGAGGTGACTATTGCCAATAATTCTCATCAGATTTACACGAGGAATACCTGGTCTGACCCTCAGAATCATAGGGTAGGTGAAGCTATTGACATTGCCGTTCGACCCTCAAAGAGGGGGGTAATGTTCGCGAACTGTTTGCCCTCGATCTTCTGATACATACATGACATTAAAGTGGCGGTCACTAATGTCTTCCTCTCAACAAGAAATTATACTCTCGATAGCGCGGGTTAGCTTCTTGGAAGGTAATATAGTCTGTAAAAAGAATGACTCTATACCAATCGGTAATGTCCTCCGACGGATTGGCCTTCTACTTTAATATGCATACCGTGAATTCAGGTGTCTATTGCCATCACGCTTTAGCGGATTCACTAGTTAAATTCCAGGGTTGACTCTCGGTATCACAGGATACGTGACGCAATAGACCTAGCCTTCCGACACTCAAAGGGTGCGGTAACTTTCACGAACGGTTTGACCATCGATAACCTAATTCATGCATGAAGTTCAGGTGCTCAACACTAAAATGTATACATGTTCGTATCCCCGAACACGGTGCTATACTCTCGATACAGGGAGTCAGTTTTTCGGAGGGTAAGGAGTTTTGAAGGAAATTTAATCCTACACGATTATGGAGCGTTGTAAAACGGCTTGACGGCCATCCTTAATATACATATCATGAATTAAGCTGCCTATTGCCAATACGAATCAGCGGATATTCTCGTTAAATGCCAGGGGTAACTCCCGGAACCACAGGATAGATGAAGCAATTGACTTAACCGTTCGTCTCTGACAGAAGGTCGTAGCTTTCTCGAACGGTATGGCCGTCGAACTTTCAATTCATACTTGATATTTAGCTGCCCGTCACTCAAATATATACTAATTTATTTTTCATGTCACGGAGTAATACTCTCGATACAGCGGGATACGTTCTCAGAAGGTAATGTAGTCAGTAAAAAGAATGACTTTTTAATAATTAGTAATGTTCTCCGACAATTTGACTCCGTACTTTGATGCACATGCCGAGAATTTTGGTGTGTGTTGCCAATGCTGTACAGCGTATGTACTCCTAGAATGCCTGGTTTCACTCTCAGCATCCCAGGATAGGTGAAGATATACACCTATCCGTTCGTCTCTCAGAGAGGTTGGTAACGTTCTCGAGCGGTTTGACCATCGATCCTCCAATTCATTTATCAAAGTATGGTGTGCCTCTGCTTTAGTGTCTGCTAATTTGTTTCCGTGAGAACTAAGAATGACAATAGCTACAGCGGGTTAGGATCGAGGAGGGTAATGTAGTCGGTGAAAAGGATGCTTCTATACCAATTGGTAATGATCTCCAACGGTTTGACCTTCGACTTTAATATTCATGCCGTGAATTAGAATGACTATTGCCAATACTGAACAGAGGATTGACTCCCGGTATACCCGTTTAGACAATCGGAATCACAGAATAGTTGTTGCTATTGATCTAGGAGTTCGGATCTCGAAGAAGGCGGTGACATTGTGGAATGGTTTGGCCCTGTCTCTTCCAATTGGTAGACGAAATTATGGTGTACGCCATTAGAATGTATACTAATTTGTCTCCTTGGACTCGAAATTATTATCTCGATGCAGCGAGTTATACTCGCGGAAGGTGAGGCCTTCGGTAAAAAGCGTTACTCTATACAAATTAATAATGGTCTCCGACAGTCTGATTGTCCACCTTAATATTCATACCCTGAAATATGGTATCAATTGCCTATATAATTCAGCGGAATTACTCCAGTAATGATTTATTCGACTCTCGGAATCACAGGGTCGTTGAAGCTACTGCCGTAGCTATGCGAGCCTCTATGGAGGTGGCAACGGTGTCGGACGGTATAACTATCGATCTTATTCATACATGAAGTTAAGGTGCTGTCGCTAAATTGAGTACTAATGTGTTTCTCTAAACACTATGTTCTACACTACATACGGCGGGTTAGCTTCTCGGACTGTAAGTCTTTCGGAAAGAACGTTTGACATTATCTCAATTGGTAACGTTCTCAGACGGTGTAAGGTTCCATTTTAACATCCAATCTTGAATTAAGGTATATATTGCCAGTACTGTGCAGCGCATATACTCCCGACATATCTCGATTAACTATCGGAATTATAGAGCACGTGAAGCTATTGACTAAGCCGTTCGTCTCTCTCAGAAGGTGGTAACGTTCTCGAACGGTATGACCATCGATCTTCTAATTTATGAATGAAACTAGGGTGCCCGTCAGTAAAGGTATACTAATTCGTACCTCAGAACAGGGTGTTATACTCACCATGCATCGAGTTAGTTTTTCTGAGGGCAAGGCATTCTGGAAGTAGTTTGACCCTTCACATATATGCAATGTGCTACATCGGGTTGAGGGCGAGTTTTAATATTCAAATTGTTAATTGAGGTGTCAGTTGCCTATAATTTTCAGCGGACTTACTCTCTGATTACGTGGTATGACTCTCGGAATCAGAGGACAGATGGAGCTACTGACCTATCCGTTCGACTCTCAAAGCGGGTGGTAAAGTTCTCGAACGGTTTCACCATCGACATTCCAATTTATAGTTGAAGATAAGGTGCCGGTCACTGAAAGGAATACTAATTTCATTCTGAGAACACGAAGTTGTACTGTCGATAATACGGGTTAGTTTTTCGGAGGGCAAAATCTTCGGTAAAACTTTTGACTTTATAGCAATTGATTACGTTCTCAAATGGTTTGACGTTCTACTTTACTATACAAAACGGGAGTTAATGTGACTATTGGCAACAGTGTTCTGCGGATTGACTAGTTGCAATACGTGGTGTGACTATCGGAATAACTGGGTAGGTGAAGCTATTGTCTCAGCTGTTCGGCTCCCAAGGAAAGTAGGGTCATTCTCGAACGATTCGACACTCGATTTCGCTGTTCATTCATGAAAATAACATGTGCTTCTTCTATAATATCTACAGATTCGTTTCCGTAAGCCCTACGTACGATACTCGCTACTGCGTGTTAGATTCCAGGAATGTAAGGTATTCGGTAAAAAGTATGACTGTAAATCAATCCGTTATGTTCTCCATTGGATTGACTCTCTACTCTAATATTCAAACCAGGAAACAAGGTGTCTATTTCCAACGCTGTTCAGCGGATTCACTCCTAGGATACATGGCTCGAGTCTTGGAATCTGATCTACAGGTGCTGCTATTGACTCTGCCGTTCGACTCTCACATAAGGTGGCAACAATCTCGAATGGTTTGAAACTCGATATTATAATCCATACATGCATTTATGGTGCTCGTCAGTAAAATGTATACTTGTTCGTACCTCTGAACACGTAGTTATACCCTCGATACAGCAGATTAGGTTCGCGAAAGTAAGGCCCGCGGTATAACGATTGACAATCTACCAATACGTGGCCATCTACAACGGCTTGACTCTGTACATAGACAATACTATAACCAATAATGTTCAGCGGATTTACTCCCGGAATATCAGGTTTGTCTCGCGGAATCTCAGGATGGTTGAAGCTATTGACATAGCCGATTGAATCTCAAAGGCGGATTTACTGTCGATATTGTAACTCATACATGAAGATAAGGTGCTCGACACAGAATTGAATACAAATTTCTGTCTCTGAATACGAAGTTATAATCTCGATAGTGCGGGTTAGTTTTTCGGAGGGTTAGGTGTTCTGTAAAGTGTTTGGCTTTATTGGAATATATAAAGTTCTCGAATGGTTTTGACGTTGTATTTTAATATTCAATCCGCGAATTAAGACGTCCATTGCGAATATTATACAGCGCGTTTACACCCGGAATATCTGGTTTGACTGGCAGAATCACCCGATATGTGAAACTATTTTCTTTGCCGTTCGATTTCCAAAGAAGTTTGTAACGTTCTCGAACGGTTTAACAATCGATCTACGAATTCGTTCCTGAAATTAAGGTGGGCGTCCGAAAATATATACTAGTTTGTTTCTCTGGACAGGATGTTATAAGCTCGATAGAGCGGGATAGGTTCTCGGAAGATAAGGCCTTTTGTAAGTAATTTGACTCCATATCAGTAGGTGGCGTTCTACAGCGTTTTGACTCTCAGCTTTAATACTGAAACCGTGGAACAAGGTGTTTATTTGCCAATACTTTTCAGCGTAGTTACTCACGGGATACCTGGTTGGACACTCGGAATCACAGGACAGGTGAAACCATCGACTTACCCGTCCGACTCCAAATGCGGGTGGTATCGTTCTCGAACGGCTTGAGCCTCGGTGTTGTATATCATACGTGAATTTAAGGTGACGCCACTAAATTCTATACAAATGTGTTTTCCTAAACAAGAAGCGATACTCCCGATACGGCGTGTTATGTAAGGGGTTCGATAAGCGTGTGACTTTATTGCAACTATAACATTCTCACACCGTGTGATGCTCTATTTTAATAATGCATCTTCGAATAAAGGAATTTAGTGCCAATATTGTACAGTGCATTTACTGCCGGAATATCTGGTTTGACTTTCGGAATCACAGGATGTATGAAGCTAGTCACATACCCGTTCGTATCTCAATAAGGTGGCAACGTTCTCGACCGGTATGACCCTCGATCTTCTTATGGATACATGATCTTAACGTGTCGTCACTGAAATGAAAACAAATTTCTTTCCCTGATCACGAAGTTATACTCTCGAGAATGTAGCGGGTTTGTTTTTCTGAGGATCTGGCCTGCGGTAAAGCGTTTGACTTTATATCATTTGCTATCTTTCTAGAAGCGGATTGACGATCTATTTTAATATTCAAAACGTGAATTAAGGTGTCTATTGCCAAAATTCTTCAGCGGACCTTGTACCGGAATACCTGGTTTGACTCTCAGAACACTGGATAGGTGAAGCTATTAATTTAGGCGTTCGTCACTCTCAGAAGGCGGTAACGTTCTCGAACTGTTTCACCCTCGAAAATTTAATTCATACGTGGTGTTAAGGTGCCCGCCACTGAAATGAAGACTAATTTCTTTCTCTGAAAAGAAATTTATACTCTCGAATCGGCGAGATTGCTTCATCGAGGGTAAGGCCATAGGTAAAGTGTTCGACTTCATACCAATTGGTATCGTTCCTAACCAGTATGACGCTCTACTGTAATATTCAAACCGGGAATTGAGGTGTCTCTTGCCACAACTCTTCAGCAGTCTTACGCTCAGAATACCTGGTTTGACTCTTCGTATCACAGGGTAATTGAAGATATTGGCATAGCAGTCCGGCTTTCGCAGAAGGTGGTATCGATCTCGAATTGTTTGACACTCGATTTTCTGATTCATGCACGAATTTAAGATGCCGTGCCTGAAATGAATACTAACTTATTTCTCTGAACACGATGTTGTACCCTCCATAATGCGGACTATTTTCTCGAAGGATATTGCCTTCGGTGAAGCGATTGACTTTATAGCAAGTGGTAACGTTCTCAAACCGTTTCACGCTGCTTCATATGCAAACCGTGAAGGAAGGTGTCTATTGCCAATACTGTTCAGCTGAATTCCTCCTGGAATTCCAGGCCTGACTCTCAGAATCACGAATGCAGGTGAAGCTATTGATGCAGTCGTTCGACTCTCGAAGAAGCCGGTAGGGATCTCGAACGGATTGACACTCGACGTTCTAAATCATACATGAAGTTTGTGTGCACTTCTCTAAAACATAAACTAATTTCTTTCGCAGAACACGAAGTTATACCCTCGATACGGCGGTTTAGGTTCTCGGAAAAAGTTTCTGTAAAAAGTTCGAATCTACACCAATGGGTAATTGTCCACAACGGCTTGACGGCCTGCTTTAATATTCATACCGCGAATTAAGGTGTCTATTGGCAATTCTCTTCAGATGATATACTCCCGTAATACCTGGGTAGACTTCTAGAATCACAGAATATGTCAAGCTATTTACTTAGCCGTTCGAATCTCAAAGAAGGTGGTACCTTTCTCGAACGCTTTGAATCTAAATATTGTAATTCGTACACGAAATTAAGGTGTCAGTGTCTAAAATGCATTCTAGTTTCCTTCTGTGAACATGAAGTTATGCTCTCGATTCGGCGAGATATATTCTCGGAAGGTAAGAATTTCGGTAAAAAGAGTACACTCTATAGTAAGTGATAATGATCGCCGACAGTAGGACTCTCTACTTCTATGCTTACACCATGAATGATGGGGTCCATTGTCTATATAGTTTAGCGGATTTACACCCGTAATGACTTGTCTGACTCTCAGAATCACAGTATGGGTGAAGTTATTGCCTTAGCTGTGCAACTCTCAGTGAGGTTGGTAACGTTGTCGAACGGTGTATCAATCGATCTTCTTATTCATACATCAAATTAAGGTACCTGTCACTAAAATGCATCGTTATTTATGTCTCTGAACACGACGTTACACTCTGGATACAGCGAGATACGTTCGCGGAAAGTATGGCCATCTGCAAGAAGTTTCACTGCATTCCAATAGGTAGAGTTCTACAAAGGTTTGAATATGTAATTTAATACCTCAACCTTAAAATAGGGCTTATAAAGCCAATAGTGTACAGAGGACCTATTCCCGGAATGCGTGGCTTGACTCGGGGAACCACACGTTAGGTGAAGCTACTATCTTAGGCGTTCGATTTTAAAGAATGTGTTAACTCTTTCAAAAGGTTTGGCACTCGATCGTTTAATTCATACATGGAGTCAAATCTCCGGACAACATTATCCATTGAAATAAAGTAATTCCTTTTTAACCAATACGTTGCCTACCGAGAATCTATCCCGCCGCCGCGAGTGTCTTTCTTAGTTTTCACGGAATCAAAAGAGTAGACATTTCAGCAGACGGACACCTTATTTTTATGAATGAACAGAGTAAACGGCAGTCAAGCCGTTCGAGAACGATCCCGCCTTCATTGTGAGTGTAAGTGCTAAGTCAGTAACTTCATCCATCCAGTACTTCCAAGAGCCAAGCTTGGTAATCCAGGAGTAAATCCACTGAACAGTATTGTCAATACGAAAATTAATATATGGTATGAATATTAGAGTAGAGAGTCAAGCTGTATGAGCGCGTTACTAATTTTTATATCATACGCTTTATCGCATACCTTACATTCTGGGGACATGTACCGCTGTATCGTAGGTTTTTCTTCGTGTTCAAAGAAACAAATTAGTGGACACTTCAAAGACGGGCACCTTAATACTATGTATGAATTATAAGATCGCCTGACAAACCGTTTGATAACGTTATCACATTCTTTGAGATTCGCACAGCCAAGACAATAGCTTCATCTATCCTGTGATTCCGAGAGACGAACCAGGTACATCAGGTATAAAGCCGCTGAACCGTAATGGCAATGGATACCTAAATTCACTGCTTGTATATTGCAGTAGAGCGTCAATCCCTTTGAGAACGTTACCAAATGTTATTGAGGCATTCTTTTTATCCAACACTTTATCCTCCGAGAACATAAGCAGCAGTATCGTGGGCACATCGTCCGGTTCAGAGGAACAAATTAGTATACATTATAATGGCGGGCACCTTAATTTCATGTATGATATAGTAGATCGAGTGGCAAACAGTTGCAGGTCGTTACCACTAGCTTTGAGTGTCATACGTCTGATTCAATAGCTTCACCTTTCCTATTATTCCGAAAGTCACACTAGGTATATCAGGAATGCATCCGCTGAACAGTATTCGCAATGGACACCATAATTCACGCTTTGTATATTAAAGTCAAGCGTGGAACCGTTTGAGAGCATAACAAGTTGATATAAAGTCAAACGTTTTACTAAATTCCTCACCCTCCGAAAGTCAAACGCATTATATCGAGAGTATAACTTGGTGCTCTGGGGAAGAAATTTGTGTAGATTTTAATGACGGGCGCCTTATCTTCATGTATCCATTAGAAGATCGCTGTGTCAAACCGTTCGAGAACGTTACCTCATTGCTTCAGAGGCGAAGAGCTACGTCAAGAGTTTCACCTATTGCAAGATTCCACGTGTCAAATGAGGTACTCCGGTCGTAGATCCGCTGAACAGTTCTGCAATTGATACCTAATTTCATGGCATGTATATAAATCTAGAGCGTAAATCCGATTGAGAATGCTACCAATTGATATAATATCAAACGCTTTACCGAAGACTTTCCCCACCGAAAGCCTATCGCGTTGTTCCGAGAGCATAACTTCGTGTTCAAGGAAGCAAATTAGTACATATTTCAGTGATGGCGCCGTTAATTTCATGTCTGAATTAGAAGATCGAGTGTCAAACAGTTCGATAACTTTGCAGCCGTTGGTGGCAGACGAACTGGTGTGTAAATAGCTTCACCTGTGCTGCGGTTCCAAGAGTCAAACCTGGTATTCCGGGGGCAAACACGCTGAGCAGGTTTGGCAATATACGCCTTATTTCTCGGTTTGAACTTAAAAACAGAGAGAGAAACCATTCGAGAATGTTTCCGATTGTTATAAAGTCAGACGATTACCGATGCCGTTAAATTCCGCGAACCGGAACTGGTCCATCAATATTATAACTTCGAGTTCAGAGAAAGGAATTATTCTTCACTTCAGTGACGGGCACCTTGACTTCATGTGTGAGTTAGAAAATCGAGGGTCGAACCATTCGACAACAATACCACTTTCTTTGAGAGACGAACGTCTATGTCCATAGCTTGATGTATTCCAATACTCTAAGAGTCAAAACCATGTATTCCTGGAGTAAATCTTACTAATTTGCTACCATGAACACTGAGCAGGACACTTGCTGCAGCGGCTTGGGCTTCTCCGAAGGTATGGCCTTCGGTATAAAGTTTGACGCTATAGGAATAAATAGCGTTTTACAAAGATTTGACTTCTGAATTAATATGTCTATTGACAATACCTTTCAGCGCATTTAATCCTGAAGTGCCTGGTTTTAATCCCGGAATCCCAGGATAGGTGAAGCTCTTGACTTAGCCGATCGAATCTCAACGAAAAGTCACGTTCCCGATCGATTTGACAATCGACCTTCTAATTCATACAAGAAATTTAGGGGCCCGTGGCTGAAATGGATACTAACCTCTTTCTCTGAGCACGAAGTAATAGAATCTATTCAGCGTGTTACGTCCTCGGCAGGTAAGGACTTCGGTAGAAAGAGTGATTCTATATCAATTGATTATGATCTCCGACAGTATGACTCTCTACTTCAATGCTCGTACCGTGATTTATCGTGCAAATTGCCTATCCAGAGCAGCGGATTTACTCGAAATTACTTGTTTCACTATTGGAATCACAGGATGGATGAACACACTGGCTTGACAGGTTTTATTCACAAAGATGGTGGTAATGCTCTCGACCGGTTGTACTCTCGTGTTTTCTTTTCATGCATGAAAATAGGGCGCCCGTCTGCTAAAATTTCTGCAAATTTTTTTCCGCCAACTCCATGCGAAACACTCGCTATGGCGCGATAGACTTCTCGGACGGTAAGGGCTTCGGTAAAAAGTTTGACTCTATTCTAAAAGATAAAGCTCTATAACCGTTTGACACTCTATCTAAATATTCAACCGGTGAAATACGGTGTCTTTTGCCAATACTGTACAGCGAATTTTCACCCGGAATATCTCGTACGACATTCGGAATTACAGGATGTTTGAAGCTATTGACTTAGCTGTTCATCCCTCACAGAAGGTGGTACCGTTCTGGAACTGTTTTACCCTCGACCTTCTAATTCGTACATGAAGTTAAGGACCACGTCACTAAAATCTTTACTAATTTCCTTCTCTGGACACATAGTTATACTCTCGATACAGCGGGATAGTTTCTCGGAATGTACGATCGTGTGGAAAAGGATTAACTCGATACCAACACGTAACCTCCTTCAACGGTTTGACTCAGTACTTTGTTATCCACAGCTGGAATTACGGTGCCAATTGCCAATACTTTTCAGCGGATATATTCCAGGCACAGCAGGTTGAACTCTCGGTGTCGCAGGATAGGTGCCGCAATTGACTTACTTGTGCGACTCTCAAGAAAGGTGGTAACTTTCTCCAACGGTTTGACTCTCGATCTTCATTCTCATCCATGAAATTAAAGTGCCCGTCAATAAATGTAGACTAACTTGGTTCTCTGAAAAAGATGATATACTTTCGATACATTTGGTGTGGCTTCTCAGAAAGTGAGGCCGTCGGAAGGAAGAATGGCTGTATACAAATTGTTATTGATACATGAAATTAAGGTCGCTGTCTGCGAAAATGTCTACTTATTCGTTCCTGTGAACACAAAGCAAGACAATCGCTACGGCAGCTTGCGTTCCGGGCGTATAAGATTTAGGATAAGAAGAATGACTTCATACCAATTAGTAAAATTCTCGACGGCTTGACTCTCAACCTTAATATTTATGCCGTGAATTACAGTACCTGTTGCCAATATTGCTCAGCGTACTTGCGCCTAGAATAAGTTGTCTGACTCTCGCAATCACAGGATAGGTGAAGCTATCGACTTAGATGTGGGGCTTTCTAGGAAGGTGGAATAGTTCTGCAACGCTTTCACTCTCGCTTTTGCTATTCATACATGAAACAATCCTGTGCGACTGCAAAAAGTCTACTAATTGGATTCCGTGGACACTAAGCATGATACTCGACATAGCGGGTTAGGTTCTAGGAAGGTAAGTTATTCGGTAAATAGTATGACTATATAAAAATTGGTTATGTTCTCCATCGTGTTGACACTCTAATTTAATATTCAAATTATGAACTAAGGTGTCTATTGCTAATAATTTTCTGCGGACTTTATCCGGGAAATCCTGGCTTGACGCTCGGAAACTCGACTATAGGTGTTGCCATTCACACAGCCGTTCGACTCCCGAAGAATCTGGTAACGTTTCTGAACGATTTGACACTCAATCTTCTAATTCATAGATTAAACTAACGAGCCCGTAACTAAAATGTATACTAATTTGTTTCACTGGACACAAAATTATGCCCTCGATACAGCGGGATAAGTTCTGGGAGGTCTTCGGTAAAATGATTGACTTTATACCAATAGTTAACGTTCTACAACGAAACCAGGAATTCCGACAGTCTATCCGCAGTACAGTATTGGCAATAGTTACCATAATTAAGGGTCTAAATAGTAATATAGAGATTCGAACCATCGCAGACCGTTACTTACTTGTATAGGGTCGAACATTCTACCGGATACCTTACCCTGCAGTATACCTACAGTCGGACGTATCTTCCGCGAAAATCACTCGCTGCATTGAGAGTATAACGCCGTGTTTAAAGAAACACATTAGTATACACTTCAGTGATGGCACCTTAAATTCATGTATGACTGGGAATATCGAAAGTCAAACTATTCGCGAACGTTTCCACCCTCTTTCAGTCTCGACCGTCTAGGTCAATAGCTTCACCTGTTCTGATATTCCGAGGGACAAACCAGGTATTCCAGGCGTAATTCCACTGAACTGTATTTGAAATTAACACCTTAATTCTCGGTTTGAATATTAAATGATGCCGTCAAGCCGTTGTAGAACATTAACTATTCGTGTAGGGTTACGTGCCACACAAAATTCCATTCCCCCCGAAAATCAGTCCCGTCCTATAGGGAGCATACATCGTTCCGAGGTACGAACTGGTATACAATTTTGTGACGGCACTTTAAATTCATGTATGAATTAGAATATCGAGATTCAAAGTATTCCAGATCGAAGCCACCATCTTCGAGAGTCAAAGGGCTATGTCAATAGCTTCACCTATCCTGCAATTCCGAGAGTCAAACCAGGTATTCCTACAGTAATTCTGCTGAACAGTATTGGTAATAACGACCTTCATTCACGGTTCCAATATTACAGTAGAGCGTCAAACCGTCCGAGAACGTTACCACCATCTTTGAAAACCGATCGGCTGTTTCACCGGCTTCACAAATCCGGTAATCCCGAGGGCCAAACCAGGTACACCGAGTGTACAGTATACATCCGCGGCACAGTATTGGTAATTGACACCTCAAATCACGATTCGAATATTAAAGTCGAGTGAAAGACTGTTGTACAACGTTACCTACTCGTATAGAATCAAACATCCTTCCGAAGGCCTTACCTCCCGTGTAGTGCAACCCGCTGGAGGGAGTGTCATGCCTAGTAATCATGGAAAAAAATTAGTATTTATTTCACAAGACGGGCACTTTATTTTCATTTATGTATGGCAAAATCGAAAGTCAAACCCTTCGAGAGCGTTACAAACATCTTTCAGAGTCAGACGTCTAAGTCAATAACATCACCTATCTTGTATATTCGAGAATCAAACCGGGTATTTCGGGAGTAGATGCATTGAACATTATTGGAAATAGACACTCCATTTCTCGGTATGGATATTATGGTTGTGATTCGAGCCGATGTATAACGTTACAACTTGGAATAGAGTCAAACTCTTTGCCGAATACTTTGAATTCAGAGAATGTAAGCCGCTGTAGAGGGAGACTAACTTAATGTTCACTTATACAAAGAAGTGGTGATTGTAGCCGATGTGACACCTTAATTTTATGAATTAATAAGCAGATCGAGAGTCAAACCGTTCGAGGACGTTACCGCCATCTACGACGTTCGATCGGTTTAGTCAACAGCTACACCTAAACTGTGATTCCGAGGGTTAAACCACATACTCCTGGAGTAAATATGCGGTACAGAATTGGCAATAGGCACCTCAATTCTCGGTTTGAATATTAAAGCAGGCCGTCACGCCGTTGTAGAACTTTACATATTCGTGTCGTGTGAAACCACTTACAGAGTGCCTTAACCTCCGAAAAACTGACCCGCTGTATTGAGAGTATAACACCGTGTTCAGAGAAGCAAATTAGTATACATTTTAGTGAAGGGCAACTTAATTTCAAGTTTGAAATGTACAGGTGGAAGTTCACAGCGTTCGAGAACGTTTCCACCTCCATTGAAGATCGATCGGCTAAGTGTATAGCGACACCAATCCTGTGATTCCGAAAGTCAAGCCTGGTATGCCCGATGTAAATCGGCAGCACAGTTTTGACCCTAGACACCTTAATTTACGGATTGAATATTAAAGTCGAGAGTCAATCCGATTGCGGACGTTACCAATAGGTATGAAGACATTATTTCACCAAATACCTTACATTTCGAGAACCTAGCGCGTTGTATCGAGGGAATGACTTCGTGTTCGGAGAAGTAGATTAGTATACATTTTATTGACGGGCATCTTAATTTCCTGTATGAATTAGTACATCGAGGGTGCATCCGTTCGAGAACGTTTCCACACTCTTTGAGATTCGAACGGCTGTATCTATAGCTTCAACTGTCATGTGATTTCGGGAAGCAAACCAGGCATTCCGGGAGTCCATACGATGTACACTAGAGGCAGTGGACACCTTAGTTCAATGTTTGATTATTAAAATAGATCGTCACACCGTTTGAGAATCTTACCAATTGATATAAAGCCAAACATTTTACCGAAGACCTTACCGTCCCGGA
The DNA here is from genome assembly GCF_051020765.1 of Lasioglossum baleicum. Lineage (NCBI taxonomy): Eukaryota > Metazoa > Arthropoda > Insecta > Hymenoptera > Halictidae > Lasioglossum > Lasioglossum baleicum. The sequence goes on from NW_027469671.1 coordinate 24,180, forward strand.
AACTGAACCCACTATATCGAGAGTATAATTTCGTACTCAGAGATTCAAATTGGCATACATTTTGGTGTGGGGCACCTTTATTTTATGTATGAATGAGAAGATCGATGATGAAACCGTTCGAGAACGTTACCACATTCGTCGTGAAATGCCACATATAACACAATAGCTTCACCTTTCCTGTGGTTCGAGGAGTGACACTAGGTACACCAGGAGTATACCCGCTGAAGAATGTTGACAATAGACACCGTAATTTCCAGGTTTTAATGTTAAAGAAGAGCCTTAATCCGTTTGAGAGCGTTATCAATTGCTATAAGGACAAACGTTGTACTGTAGAACGTACCTTCCGCGAACTTCTTCCGCTTCACCGACAGTATAACCTCGCGTTCAGAGGAAGAAACTAGTATTCATTTCAATGACAGGCACCTTAGCTTCATGTATAAATTAGAGGATAGATGGCCGAACCGATCGAGATCTTTACCACCCTCCTTGAGACTCGAACAATTAAGTCAATAGATTCACACATTCTGTGATTCCGGATGTTAAACCAGATTTTCCGGGAGTAAATACGCGGTACAATATCGGCAATCGGCACCTTAATTCTCGGTCTGAATATTAATGCAGACCGTCTAACCACTGTAGAACATTACCTATTGGGATAGATTTAAACCCATTCCAGATAATCTTACCTTCGTAGAAGGTTACCCGCCGCATCGAGGGCATATCATCGTGATCAGAGAAACAGACTAGTAACCATTTGAGTGTCGGCTACATTAATTTCATTATGAATAAGAAGATCGAGTGTAAAACTGTTGGAGAAATTTGTCACATTCGTTGATAGTCCCACAGTTTAGTCACTAGCTTCACTTACCCCGCGATTCTTGGAGTCGAAACGGGTACTACAGGAGTAAATCCGCGGAACAGTACAGGCAATAGACACCATATTTCACGTTCAGATAATTATGGTAGAGATTCAAACTGTCGGAAAACATTATCAAATGGTATAAAGTCATTCCTTATACCGAATAACATGCTTTCCGAGCACCAAATCCGCTGTAGGGAGTGTTTGCTTACTGTTCATGCCAAAATAAATCAGTAGACATTTTGGCAGAGGGACACCTTATTTTCAAGCTTGAGTAGCAAAGTCGAGAGACAAACCGTGGAGGACGTTACCACCATTCCTGAGGGTCGCACAGCTATGGCAATAGCTTCACGTATCCTGCGATACCAAGTGTAAAACCAGGTTACCGTCATTAAATCCTCTGACCAGTATTGACAATACGTACCTTCAATGGCGGCAGGAATATCAATGTTGAGTGTCAAACCGTCGGAGAACCCTACGAATTGGTATAAAGACATTCTTTTTACCCAATACTTTACTGACCGAGAACCGACCCCGCAGGGGCTGCGGCGGGCTTTCTGCTCCCATTGCAGTATGGGTATGACGAAACCACGGTGCCCCAGGCGGCCGAACTTAGGCCGAGGTGAGCAAGCACCTCATTCAGGAAGTAAGGTGTCCTAACGAGGCGTATGACCGGTACGGCCCTACATTCACTGGTACCTCGGGAACCGGTTCGAGCCCTGGGGTGGGCGGGCTTCGGTCCGTCCCCATCGCCGGATGCTTGGGTTGGCTTCGAAGGGGCAGTGGTAAGCCCATATCGCGGGTTAGGGGACCCCGTCTTAGGACAGGTTAGATCCTCCACGCGTAAGCTGCGTGAGATCGGTTCGGACACTGGCCTGCAGCGTCAGTAGGGATTTAGAAAGGTCCGGGCTTACCCAAAGTTGGCGCATAGGGCTTGCAGTCTACGAGCTAAATGGTAGGTGTGTGGTAAGGTGAGCCACGCACTGCGCTGATTGGGCGTATCCCAATCCCGCGCCCATGGGGGCCTTGTCGATAAGCCCTAGTGGCAGGAACGGCACGTATAATCTCAGACACACGTTGATCGAGATCCCTATCCCCTCTAGCGCTGGTCTTGCTACCTTTCTCACGTGATTACGTCAGTACACGTTTTAGGAGATGGGCCCACTATTTTCATGCATACATAAGGAGATCGCGAGTCAATCCGTTTGAAAACGATATCACCTTCTTTGACAGTCCCACAGCAAAGTCAACGGCGACAGGTATCCTGCGGTACCGAGAGTCAAGCCAAGTATTCTGGGATTAAATCCACTGAACAGTATTAGCAATAGATACCTCTATTCACGGCATGAATATTATAGTTGAAAGGCAAACCGTCGGAGAATATTACCAATTCGAACATACCCTTTCATTTTACCGAATACCTTACCTTAACAGAACCCAATGCGTTGTTACCGGTGTCTTACTCATTTTTCACGGAGACAAATTAGTAGACATTCTTGAAGTCGTACCCAACATATTCATGTATAAATATCTAAAACGTGGGACACGACCGTTCCAGAATGTTACCACCTTCTTTAAGAGTAGAACGGCCAAGTCTATAGCTTGACATATCCTGTGATTCCGATTGTCAAAGCAGGAATTCTGGGTGTAAACCCGCTGAACGGTAATGGCAATAGACGCCGTAATTCACGGTTTAAATATTGTAGTAGAGCGACAAACCGTTTGAGAACGTTCCCATTTGGTGTAAAGTCGAGAGTATACCTTCGTGTTCAGAAAATTAAATTAGTATATCTTTTAGTACCGGCACCCTTAATTTCAGGTGTAGATTATAAGATCGTTTGCCAAACCCTTCGAGAACGTGAACAACTTCCTTGAGATTAGAACGGCTATGTCAATAGCATCACCTACCATGTGATAACGAGAGTCCAAATAAGCATTCCGGTCCTAATTCCTCTCTCCAGATGTAAGAAGGTGTTGCCCTTCTGTAACGGTCTGTCCCACAATATTCTAATTCTTACACGAAGTTAAGGTGCCCGCCACTGGAATGAATACTAATTTATTTCTCTGAACACAATCTTATTCCCTCGATAGAGCGGGATAGGCTTTCTGAGGTTATGGACTTCTGTTAAACGTTTGACTTTATACTAATTGGAAACGTTCTTAGACGTTTTGACGCTCTACTTTAACATTCAATAAGCGAGTAAGGTGACTATTGCCAATAATTTTCAGCGGATTTACTCCAGGAATACCTGGTCTGACCCTCAGAACTACAGGATAGGTGATGCTATTGACATTGCCGTTCGAATCGCAAAGAGGGGGGTAATGTTCGCGAACTGCTTGCCCTCGATCTTCTAATACATACATGAAATTAAAGTGGCGGTCACTAAAATGTATACTAATGTCTTCCTCTGAACACTAAGTTATACTCTCGATAGCGCGGGTTAGCTTTTCGGAAGGTAAGGCCTTCGGTAAAATGTTTGTATCAATACCAGTGGGTACCGATCTGCAACGGGTTGACGGACAGCTTTAATAATCATATCGTGAATTAAGGTGCCTATTACCATTAGGGTTCAGCGGATTTGCTCGTTAAATTCCAGGGATGACTCTCGGAATCACAGGATAGGTGAAGCAATTGACTTAGCCGTTCGTCTCTGGCAGAATGTCGTATCGTTCCCGAACGGTCTGACTGTTGATTTGTCTAGTTATACATGGATATAGGGCATCCGTCTGATAACATGCCTTCTAATCTGCATCCCTGAACACTGAGCAGCACACTCTGTGCTTCGTGTTAGGTTGTCGGACGGTAAGGCTTTCGGTTAAAAGATGGACTCTATACGAATAGGTATCGTTTTGCCACAGTTTGACTCTTTACTCTAATATCCGAACCGAGAATGAGGGTGTCTATTGGCAGTACTATTCAGCGGATTGACTCCCGGAATATATGGTTCGAATTTAGAAATCTCAGGATTGGTGAAGCTATTGACATTGTTGTTCGACTCTCAAAGGCAGTGCTAACGTTCTCAATCGGTTTAACAACCGATATAATAATTCATACTTGAATTTAGGGTGCCGTGACTAAAACGTATGCTAAAGTGATTCCTGAAACACGTAGCAATGCTCCCGATTCGGTGGGTTAGCTCCTCGGACGGTGAGGCATTTGGTAAAACGTATAACTTTATAGCAATTAATTACGTTCTCACACGGCGTGACGATCTCTTTTAATATTCAATCCGCAAATTTAGTTATCTATTGCCAATACATCTTAGCGCACTAGCATTCGGATTACCCGGTCAGACTGTCGGAATCATAGGATAGGTGGAGCTATTGAATTGTTCGTTCGATTCTCAAAGAGCATCGTAACGTTCTCGAACGATTTGGCGCTCAATCTTCTAATTGATACATGAAGATAAGGTGCCCGCCGCTAAAATGTGTACTAATTTTGTATCTCTGAACACGTAGTTATGCTCTCGATACAGCGGGGTAGGTTCTCACAGGGTAAGGCATTAATTAAAAAGTATGTCATCATACCAATTTGTAACGTTCTCAAACGGTTTGACGTTACGTTTGAATACTGAAGCCGCGAAATAGGGCGTCTGTTGCCCATACTGTTCATAGGATTTACTCCTGGAATTCCTGCTGTAGCTCTCGGAAGCACAGGACAGGTGCAGCTATTGACTTACCCGCTCGACTCTCAAAGAAGGTGGTAACGTTTTCTATCGGTTTGACACTCGAGATTCGGATGTATACATGGAACAAACGCTTTGGATATTAAAATTGAGCGTCGAACCGTTTGAGACCGTTACCAATTGTTATAATGTCAAACTTCTTTCCGAATGCCGTACCTTCCGCTAACCCCACCGGCTCCATGGAGAATATACCATCCTGTACACAGAAAGCAGTTAGTATTCATTTGAGTGACGGGCACCTCATTTTCGTACATGAGTTAGAGGATCGAGGGCTAAACCGTTCGAAAACGTAACCACCGTCTTTGAGAGTCGAACATTATAGTGAATAGCATCACCTGCCCTGCGGTACCGACAGTCAAACTTGGTATTCCGGAAGAAAATCCGCTGAACAGTATTGGTAATAGGCACCTTAATTCACGTTCTGAAAATTAAGTTAGATATTCAAACTGTCGGAGAACATTATCAATTTGTATAAAGCCATTATTTATACCGAATACCATGGCTTCCGAGAACCAAACCCGCTGTAGGAAGTGCCTTGCATACTACTCATGCAAAAACTAATCAGTAGATATTTTGGTAAAGGGTCACGGTATTTTCATGCAGGAGTAACAAAACCGAAAGTCAAACCGTGGTAGAACGTTACGTACATTTATATAGTCAATCTTTCAATGCAGGCCATAACTTTCGAGAAGATATCGCGCTGTGTCGAGGGTACGTCTTCGTGTTCAGAGAAGCCAATTATACTTTTAAGTTTCGGGCACCTTACTTTTATGTATGAATTAGAAGATCGAAGGTTAAGCCGTTAGAGAACGATACAACTTTATTTGGGAGTTGAACGGCTAAGTCAATAGCTTCTCGTATCCTGTGATACCGAGAATCAAACTATGAATTGTGGGAGAAAATTCCGCGGAAGAGTATTGGCCTAAGACACCCTATTTCACGGTATGAATATTAAAGTACCGAGTCTAACCATTCTAGGACATTTCCTATTGGTATAACGTCAAAAGTTTTGACGAAGACCCTCCGAGTACCTAATCAGCGGTATTGAGAGAATGTCGTCGTTTTCAAAGATACCAATTCGTATACATTTTTGTAACGGGCACCATAATTTCACGAATGAATTAAAAGATCTAGTGTCACATCATTCGAGAACGTTGCTACCTTCTTTGAGACTTGAACGGCTGAGGCAATAGCATCACATATAGATGTGATCCCGAGAGCCAACCTAGGTATTCCTGGAGTAAATACGCGGAGCACTATTAGCAATAGGCATCCTTTTTCACTGTATGACTATTGAAGTAGATTATCAAAACATTTGAGAGCATTGCCAATTGGTACACACTCAAACACATTACCGATGGCCTTACTTTCGGAGAAACTTCCAGCCGTTTCGACGGTATAACTTCATGCTCGGAGAAACAAAATAAGTCTTCATTTCTGTGACGGGCGCCCTAATACCATGTACGAATTAGCGGATCCAGCGTCAAACACTTCGAGGCCGTTCCCACGTTCATAGGGAGTGGAACAGCTGAGTCAATAGCTTCACCTACCTTGTAATTCCGAGAGCCAAGCCTGGCATTCCAGGAGTATGTCCGCTGTACAGTAATGGCAATACACAACTTATGTCGCAGATTGTATATTAATGTACAGAATCAACCCGCTTGAGAATGATACCAATAGGTATAGCGCCATGCTCCTTACGGGGTACCTTACCTTCCGAGAACATAACCCGCTGAATTGTGCGTATATCTTCGTGTTCAAGGAAAGATGTTAGTCAACATTTCAATGACAAGCCTGCCACGCAATAGTGAGTGACTTGCTAGGAGTAGGAGGAGGCAAATTAGCTGTAATTCTAGCCGACGGACGCCTTATTTTCATGCATGAAAAGAAAACGAGTGAGTCAAACCGATCGAGAGTGTTACCACCATCTTTAAGAACAAAACCAGCCAAGTCAGTGGCTTCATCTATCCTGTGATTCCGAGATACAAACAAATCATTTCGGCGTAAATCTGCTGAACTTGATAGGCAATTGACACGATAATTCACGGTATGAACATTAATGTCGCACGACAAATCATTGTAGAACGTTACCTATTCGTACGGCGTCAAACTTTCTACCGATGACCATACCTACCGAGAAGCCCAACCCGCTGCAGCCAGTGTCCAGCTCAGTATTCAGGTTAGGAAATTAGTGGCATTTAATCCGGGAATACATGGTTTGCTTCCTAGAATATTGGAATAGATCAAGCTATGGACTTAGACGTTCGGCTCACCAAAAAAATTGGTAACGTTCTCGAACGGTTTGACCCACGATCTGCTATACAATACATGAAATTATGGTGCCTGTCACCAAAATTCAAATTAACTTTCTTCTGTGATCAAGACGCCACACCCTCTATACAGCACAATTGCTTCTAGAAAGGTAAGGCCTTCGGTAAAATCATTGACTCTGTACCAACAGGTAACATTCTGCCACGGTTTGACTGTGCATATTAATATCATTACCATGATATGTGGTGTCTAAGACTGTACGGCGGATGTACTTTCGGATTAGCTGGTATGACACTCGGAATCACAGGATAGTTGAAGCTATCGTGTTATAGGTGCGATTTCACAAAATAGGTGGAGACAAGTACTTACCGAAGTAACTTTGTAACAATTAGTTATGTCCCCAACGGATTGACTCTCTACTTCAATATTCAAACCGTGAAACATGGTGTTTATTGACAAAGCTGCTGAGGAGATTTACTCCTGGAATACCAGACTTGGCTCTCGGAATCACAAGTATAGGTGAAGCTATTGACATAGCGGGTCGACACTCAAAGAATATGGGATCGGGCTCGAACGGTTTCACCATAGATCTTCTGATTCAAACATGGCATTAAGCTGCTCGTCACTCAAAGGTGCACTAATTTGTTTCTCTTATCGCGAAGCCATACTCGCAACACAGCGACATACGTTTTGGAAGGTAACGTTGCCTGCAAAAAGAATGACTTTATAACAATTTGTAATATTCTCCGACGATTGGACTCCCCACACTAATGCTCATGCCGAGAATTTAGATGTCTATTGCCAATGCTATACAGCGGATGTATTCCTAGGATGCCTGATTTGACACTCGGTATCACAGGATAGGTGAAGCTATTGACATAATAGTCCGACTCTAGGAAACGGAGGAAACGCTCACGAACGGTTTAACACTCGATCTTCGAATTCATACATGAAACTAAGGTGCCCGTCTCTGAAATGGAGACTAATTTCATTCGTTGATCACGAAGTTATACTATCGATACAGCTGGTCAGTATTTCGGAGGGAAAGGCATTCTGTAAGAAGTCTAACCCTACACGAATATGTAATGTTCTAAGACGACTTTACGGCCATCTTTAATATTCAAACCGTGAATTGAGGTGTCTATTGCCAATACTGTACAGCGCACTTACTCCTAGGATACCAGGCTTCATTCTCGGAATTACAGGATAGGTGAATATATTGACTCAGCCGTTCGATCCTAAAAGAAGATGGAAACTTTTTCCGGCGGTTTGACAGTCGGTCTTCTTATTCATACATGTAGCTATGGTGCGCGTCACTAAAATGTATACTAATTCGTTTCTCTGAGGACGAAGTTATGCCCGTGATACAGCGGGATGTATTCTCGGAAGGTCAGTTATGCGGTATGGAGTAAGACGTTATAACAATTGGTTACGATCTCCAGCGATTAGACTCTGTACTTTATTATACACACCGTGAGTTAAGGTGTCTCTAATGCCAATACTGTTCTGCGCATGTACTCCTGCAGTACCAGATTTGCCTCTCGGAATCAGAGAAGTGGTGCTGAAATTATTTCAAATGTTCGACTTTCAAAGAAGGTGATAACGATCTCGAATGGTTTAATACTTGATCTGCTAATTCGTAGACTGCCAATACCGCACAGGGCATTTACTCGCGGAATACCTGGTATGATTATCGGTATCATAGGATGGGTTAAGGTATTGACTTATCCGTCCGACTCTCAGAGGGAGTGCTAACATCGTCGAACGGTTTGGCCATCGATTTTATACTTCATATGTGATGTAAAGGCGCTCGTCACTAACATGTATACTAATTTGGTTCTCTGAACACGATGTCATACTCTCGAAACAGCGGGTTAGCATCCCAGAAGGTATGGCCTTCACTAAAAGATTTGACTCCATAACAGTACGTAACGTTCTACAAAGGTTTGACTCAGGACTTTAATATTTATGCCATGAAATATGGTGTAAGGTGCAAATACTGCACAGCGGAATTACTCGCGGAATTGTTGCTCTGACTTTCGGAATCACATAACAGGTGAATCTATTGACTCAGGCGTTCGACTCGCAACGAAGATGGTAACGATCTCGAACGACTTGAACCTCGACCATCTAATTCATGGGGAAATCAGGGAGCTCGTCACAAAATTGTTTACTAATTTCTTCTTCTGAACACGAAGTTATACTCTCCGTTCGGGATGATACCGTCTCCGACGCTTGGGCTATCGGTAAGGTGTTTGACTTTATACCAATAGCCATCGCTCTAGAGCGGAATGACTGGCAGATTTTGTATTCAAACCGTGAACTAAGGCGACTATAGCCAATACTGTTCAGTGTATTTATTCCAGGAATAAGTGGTTTGACTCTCGAAATCACAGATTTGTGGAGATACTGACTAGTCGGGTCGACTCCCATAGAAGGTGGAAGCGTTCTCGAACGGTTTGTCCATCGATATTTTCATTCATTCATCAAGTTCAAGTGCCCATCACTGAAATGAGTACAAATTTCTTTCTCCGAAAACGAAGTTATACTCTCGACACCGCGGGTTAGTTGTTCGGAGGGTATGGTCTTCCGTAAAACGTTTGACCTTATACCAAATGGTAACCATCTCTTACAGCTTGACGCTCTACATTAATATTCATACCGTGAATTAATGTATCTATTGCCGATACTGTTCAGCGGATTTACTCCCAGAGTACCTGCATTGACTCTCCGATTCACTGGAAACGTGAAGCTATTGACTTAGCAGTTCGTCTCTCAGTGCAGGTGGTAATGCTCTAGAACGTTTTGTCCCTCCATCTTCTAACTCGTACTTGAAATTATGGCGCCCTTCGCCAAAATGAATTCTAATTTGCTTCTCTGAACACGAAGTAATGCTCTGCATATACGGGGTTGTCATCTCAGAAGGTCAGACCTTCTGTAAAACGTATAACCTAATTCAATTACATATCGCTCTACAAAGGTATGACAGTCTGCATTAATATTCATTCCGAGAATTAAGGTGTCCATTACTAATATTGAACGGGGCATTTACTACCGCAGTAGCTAGTTTGCCTGTCGGAATCCCAGGATACGTGAATCTATTGACTTAGCCTTTCGAATCGCAGAGAATGCGGTAACGTTCTCGAAAAGTTTGCCTCTCGATCTTCTAATCTACACATAAAGTTAGTGTTCCCGGTGCTAAAATGTAAACTAATGTGTTTCTATGAGCACAAAGTTATACTCTCAATACGTCAGGTTTAGTTCGCGCTAGATAAGGCTTTCTGTAAAAAGATTGTCTCTACATCACCAGGGAAAATTCTACAAATGTTTGGTGATCTACCTTAATATTCATGCTTTGAATTAATGTGTCCGTTGACAGTAGTGCACAGCCAATTGACTCCGGGAATACCTTCTTTGACTTTCGGAATAGCAGGATAGTTGCAGCCATTGATGTAGGGGTACGGTTCTCGATGAAGGTGGTATCATTGTGGAAAGGATTGACCGTCGCTCTTCTACTTCGTACACGATATTAAGGTGAACGTCACTAAAATGTACACAAATTTGTTTTCTATGTCTCCATATTATTATCCGATACAGCGAGATATATTCCCGGAAGGAAAGGTCTTCGGTAAAAAGAGAGACTCTATACGAACTGCGAATGGTCATTGACTCTCTTCATTGATTTTTATGCCGTGAATTATGGTGTCAATTGCCTATATAATTCAGCGAATTTGCACTCGGAATTCCTGGTTTGACTTTCGCAATCGCAGGATAGTTGGATCTATTGACTAAACCGGTCGACTCTCAAAGCCGGTGGTAACGTTCTCGAACGGATTGACCATCGATCTTCTAATGCACATGAGGTTAACGTTCGGTCAATGAAATGAATACTAATTTTTTTCGATGACCACGAAGTTATACTTTCGATGAAGTAGGTGAGGTTCGCGGAAAGGAAGGCCTTCGGCAAAGGGTTTGACTTTATGCCAATTGGCAATGGTCTCAAACGGTTTGACGCTTTACTTTTGTATTCAAGCCGTGAAATAAGGAATCTATAGCCAATACAGTTCAGGAGAGTTACACCAGGCATACCTGCTATGACTCTCGGAAGCACAGGGCAGATGAAGCAATAGGCCTGGCCTTCCGATTCTCAAACAACGTGGTAACGTGCTCGAACAGTTCGACCTCCGATCTTCAAATTCGTGCAGGAAGTTAGGGTGCTCGTTACTAAAATGTATACTGACCTTATCGTCTGATCCTGAAGTTATTCTCTCGTTGCAACGGGACAGGTTCGCGGAAGATGAGGCCTGCAGTAAAACAATTGACTTTATGCCAATTGGTAACGCTCTCAAACGATTTGACGCACTACTTTAATCTTGAAACCGTGCATTAGGTCGTCTGCTGCCAAAATTGATCAGAGTATTTTCGTCCGGATTACCTAGTTTGACTCTCCGAATCACTGGCTAGGTAAAGCTATTGACTTATCCGTTCCACTCCCAAAGATGTGGGATCTTTGTACGACAACATAAGTAACCATATTCCCATCCATACATGAAAATAAGGCGCCCATCTGATAAAATGTCTAATAATTTGGTTCCGAGAGCGCTGAACAAGACACTCGATACAAGGGGTTCTATTCGCGGAAAGTAAGATTTTCCGTGAAAAAAATGTCTTTATACATATTGGTAATACTGTACGACGGTTTGACTCTATAGTTTAATATTCATACTGTGAGATAAGGTGTCCCTATCTGATACTGCGCTGCAAATTTACTCTCGGAGTACCTGGTTTGATTTTTGGAATCACAGGATAGGTGAAGCTATTGACTCATCCTTTCGACTCTCAATGAGCGTGGTAACATTCTGGATCAGTCTGCCTCCCGAGCTTCTAATTCAGACATGAAGATAAGATGCGCATCACTATAATGTTTACTACTTTGCTTCTCGGAACATGAAGTAATACCCTCAATATAGCGGGTTAGCTTCTCGGAATGTAAGGCCTACTGTAAGGAGTTAGACTATATACGAATAGGCAATGTTCTAGAACGGTATGGCGCCCAACTTTAATATTTGAACAGTCAATGATTATGTCTATTGCCAATACCTTTCAGCGGGTTTACTCCTAGAATAGCTGATGACTTGCGGAATCATAGGATCGGTGAAGTTATTGACTTAGACGTCCGATTCTCAGAGAAGGTGGTAACGATCACTAACGGTCCGGCCCTCGATCTTTAATTTCATGCATGACATAAATATGCCCGTCACTAAAATGCATATTAAATTTTTTCACTGAACACGAAGTTATGCTCTCAATACAGCGGGATAGCTTCATAGCTGGTTGGGTGTTCAGTAAAAAGTTTGACTGTATCCCAGTGGGTAACGTATCAATATCAGGATGCGAGAAGCAATTGACAAACCAGTACGAGACACAAAAATGATTCTAACGTTCTCCATCAGTTTGACTCCCGATTTTGCTATTCATAAGTGAAACTGAGGTGTCCGTCTGCTCATATGTCTACTCATTTGTTTCCGTGCTCACTAAGCTAGACACTCAACACAGTAGCATATACTGTCGGAAGTCAGGTTCTCGGAGAATGGTATTACTTTATTTTAACTCATAATGTTCACCGGCGGTTTGACTCAGTACCTTAATATTTATACCATGTATTATTGCGTTTATGGTCAATATTCTTCACTGGATGTACTCCCGGGTACCAGACTTGAATTTCGGAATGGCAGGATATGTGAAGCTATTTACTTAGCCGTGCGAACCTCACAGAAGGTGGTAACTTTCTGAAACTGGTCAACACTCGACCCTGTAATTCGTACATGAAATTAAAGTGCCAGTCAGTAAAATGTGTACTAACTTACTTCACTGGACACGAAGTTATTCTCTCGATACAGCGGGTTAGGTTCACGAAGGGTAATGTATCTGGCAAAGAGAATGTTTTCATACCAATTGGTATCGTTCTCATAAAGTTCGACTCTCTACTTTTATATTTAATCCATCAATTAAGGTGTCCATGGCCAAAACTGTTCCATGGATTTACTATCGGCATACCTGGTTTGACTATCGGAATCGCAGGATAGGTGAAGATATTGACATATCCAATCGATCCTCAATGAAGGTAGTAACGTTCCCGAACGGTATGACCCTCGATCTTCTAATTCAAACATGAAATAATGATGCCCGTCACTAAAATGTATATTAATTTCTTCTCTGAGCACCATGTTATTCGCCAGATACAGCGCGTTATGCTATCGGAGAGTAAGGTCTTCGGTAAATCGATTCACTTTATACCAGTTGGTTATTTTCTCCGATGGATAGACACACTATTATAATATTCATATAGTGAATTATGGCATCTACTGTCAATACTGATCAGAGGATTTATTCCTGGAATAGCTGGCTTAGGTCTTGGAATTACAGGATGGGTGAATCTACTGACTTCACCGTTCCATTCTCAAAGAAGGTGATAGCGTTCCCGAACGATTTGACTCGAAATTTTTGTATTCATACATGAATGTAGGGCTTCCGTCTGCTAAAAAGTCTACTAATTTGTATCCGTGAACACTAAGCAACACAATCGGTGTAGCTGGTTAGGTTCTCGGAAGGTAAGGCCTTCGGTATGGCGTCTGACTTTATACAAACTGGTAACGCTCTCAAACGGTTTGACGCTCTACTTTAATATTCAAACCGTGAACTAATGTGTCTATTGCCAAAATTCTTCAGCGGACTTTCTCTCAGAATATCTGGCTTGAGTTTTCGAATCACAGGATGGGTGATGTTCTTGACTTAGCCGTTCGTCTCTAACGGAATGTGATAACGTTCTCGAGCGGTTTGACACTCGTTCTTTTAACACGACGAGTGCTACGCCGGTCCCTAGGGACCGGCAGTGGACTTTCCGTACAGCCTGCGCCGGTCCCTGGGGACCGGCAATCGATTTTTCGTTTAAGCGACATTTGATTCTAGGGACTGGTAGCGAAATTCTCGTTTGATCGACATCGGTGCATGAGATCGTCATTGTCAAGGGTTAAATTATAAATGACAATGAAAAATTTAAGTTAAAATGTAATGAAATTTATTAAATCATTGTAAACAAAAACGTGGCTGAGATTTGCATATATTACAGTACGTAACAACTTTGTTCGTGTTTTTCTTCGCAATGTCGGGCCCGTGCATTTTTGCATCCGTGCTATAACATTCAGCACAGTATTTTCGCACTTTATGGGTCTGTCCTTCTTTTTCATGAAGTTTGTGGATACGTCTTCTTGTACTGGCCTCATCTGGAGCTTGCTCGTGTGAATGTTGGATGAGAGCCGCTACTAATTGTTTCCGGAACATTGTAATGGATATCTTCGTCCCCGTTACACATTGACACATGTGTAACGGATTCACAACGGCAGTATTCAAAAGAAGATCGAAGGCTAATTTTCTGTACCACTTCAATGCTCCTCTATGTGGACTTCTGTAGGAACTCATCTGATCGGATAAATCAAACGGCGTTTTTCCTTTATTGTAATCAATAACAATTTTTGGTTTACTGGAAAACCGTGTTCTAGTTGTTACGTTTTCCATTTCGATAGAATGTTTGATCGAAAGAACTGAAACATCCCTCTTGTGTTTCAACTTCATGAAGGTAATTCCGTTTCTGTTTTCTTTTGCAATAACTACTCCCCGTCTCAGTTTGGCTCTCACAAATGACTTTGGATTTTCTTTTCTATTTGGCCGAAGGGCACCAATCAAATGCATATTCCTTGATATTAATTTGTTTGCTAAATATACACTCGTATAATAATTATGTGTACATAAAGTATGGCGTTTTTCAAACAAATCTTCACACAAATTCAGAACAACATTTGTGGGTGTTATATTTTCTTTGTCCAATGTTATGCCAGTGTAGACGCGATAACTATAGGTGTAATTATTAGTGCAGCACAATTCAAATATTTCAATCCCATACGTGTGCCTCGTTTGTTTCATGTACTGCCTAAATACGATCCGTCCACGGAATGGTATTATCGACTCGTCGATGCATATCATTACGGTGGGATGATAATATTTTTTAAAATTTGAGTTTAGTTCGTTTAGAACAAATTCAGCCTTTGACAGACGGTTGGAAGCATCAACTCCTGTGTTGTCAGCAGAATGCAACATTCTCAAGAGAATTAGAAAGCAGCCTCTACACATTATTATTTGTGGAAATGTGTGACCAAGCATTGGATCCTGGGACCAATATAGACTCAAAGATGGGAGGTTTACTAATCCCATCCACAAAATCAGTCCAAGAGACCGCATTATTTCATTTTTCTCTGTCGGCACCCATTTATTGCACCGTTCGGAGTCCACTCTGCTTTGTGCGGCATAAATATTTGTTTGTTCTGCTATATATTCTCCGTCACATAAAGCCCATAAAAATCTTCAACTTTTTTACATTGTCGCACTTGTTCATTACAAAGTTTGGCACCATGGGGACTTGTGAAGGATATAATATTTGGTTGGTAGCCTCGCGGTTCAAACCACTTGGTTCGTCCACTAGTGTCGATATCCCTTAGTGAACTATCGGATTCACTGTTACCACCTGAAGAAGGCAACGGTACTGCATGCCTACGGTTGCGTGGTACTAATATCTCACTCGATGAGTCACTATCGCTTCGTTTTCTCGTTCTTACATCATTTTTAGTTGATTGGAGGCAAAACTTTTTCAAAAAATATAAAACTGAATTCTCTCTGCTGCCCTGAACCTTTATACTCCCACGGCTTTTTTCGACTGATCGTCTCTTGATGTTCGATATTTGGCCACTCTGGAATTCGCAGCCCGCATATCTTATGTTTATAAATTGTATACATGATCAATGAATGCCCCATTCTCACAGCCAAAACCTCAAACCAAGCAGTGAAGTAAAGTAACCTTCTGTTTTTACTTTTCGGTGCAGTGATGTGTTGACCCTCCGTGTCACGCGGCGTAGTAAGGCGGCAGAGCTCGGCATCAAGTGTTCACGCGCTTAGGCGGCACCGAGCCGAGCGCTGCGGCTGAGCGGAAAGTCAAGCGAAATCGGCACCGCACTCAACGTGTTAATACATGCATGAAATTATGGCGCTCGTCACTGAAATATATACAGGATCGTACCTCAAAGCACGGTGTTATACTCTCGACACAGTTGGTCAATTTTTCGGCGGGTAAGGCATTCTGGAAACGTTTGACTTTATAGCAATTAGTAACGTTCCACAACGGTTTGACGTTCTGCATTAATATTCGAACCGTGAATTGAGGTGTTTATTGCAAATACTGTTCAGCGGGTTTACTCCTAGAATAGCTGATGACTTGCGGAATCATAGGATCGGTGAAGTTATTGACTTAGACGTCCGATTCTCAGAGAAGGTGGTAACGATCACTAACGGTCCGGCCCTCGATCTTTAATTTCATGCATGACATAAATATGCCCGTCACTAAAATGCATATTAAATTTTTTCACTGAACACGAAGTTATGCTCTCAATACAGCGGGATAGCTTCATAGCTGGTTGGGTGTTCAGTAAAAAGTTTGACTGTATCCCAGTGGGTAACGTATCAATATCAGGATGCGAGAAGCAATTGACAAACCAGTACGAGACACAAAAATGATTCTAACGTTCTCCATCAGTTTGACTCCCGATTTTGCTATTCATAAGTGAAACTGAGGTGTCCGTCTGCTCATATGTCTACTCATTTGTTTCCGTGCTCACTAAGCTAGACACTCAACACAGTAGCATATACTGTCGGAAGTCAGGTTCTCGGAGAATGGTATTACTTTATTTTAACTCATAATGTTCACCGGCGGTTTGACTCAGTACCTTAATATTTATACCATGTATTATTGCGTTTATGGTCAATATTCTTCACTGGATGTACTCCCGGGTACCAGACTTGAATTTCGGAATGGCAGGATATGTGAAGCTATTTACTTAGCCGTGCGAACCTCACAGAAGGTGGTAACTTTCTGAAACTGGTCAACACTCGACCCTGTAATTCGTACATGAAATTAAAGTGCCAGTCAGTAAAATGTGTACTAACTTACTTCACTGGACACGAAGTTATTCTCTCGATACAGCGGGTTAGGTTCACGAAGGGTAATGTATCTGGCAAAGAGAATGTTTTCATACCAATTGGTATCGTTCTCATAAAGTTCGACTCTCTACTTTTATATTTAATCCATCAATTAAGGTGTCCATGGCCAAAACTGTTCCATGGATTTACTATCGGCATACCTGGTTTGACTATCGGAATCGCAGGATAGGTGAAGATATTGACATATCCAATCGATCCTCAATGAAGGTAGTAACGTTCCCGAACGGTATGACCCTCGATCTTCTAATTCAAACATGAAATAATGATGCCCGTCACTAAAATGTATATTAATTTCTTCTCTGAGCACCATGTTATTCGCCAGATACAGCGCGTTATGCTATCGGAGAGTAAGGTCTTCGGTAAATCGATTCACTTTATACCAGTTGGTTATTTTCTCCGATGGATAGACACACTATTATAATATTCATATAGTGAATTATGGCATCTACTGTCAATACTGATCAGAGGATTTATTCCTGGAATAGCTGGCTTAGGTCTTGGAATTACAGGATGGGTGAATCTACTGACTTCACCGTTCCATTCTCAAAGAAGGTGATAGCGTTCCCGAACGATTTGACTCGAAATTTTTGTATTCATACATGAATGTAGGGCTTCCGTCTGCTAAAAAGTCTACTAATTTGTATCCGTGAACACTAAGCAACACAATCGGTGTAGCTGGTTAGGTTCTCGGAAGGTAAGGCCTTCGGTATGGCGTCTGACTTTATACAAACTGGTAACGCTCTCAAACGGTTTGACGCTCTACTTTAATATTCAAACCGTGAACTAATGTGTCTATTGCCAAAATTCTTCAGCGGACTTTCTCTCAGAATATCTGGCTTGAGTTTTCGAATCACAGGATGGGTGATGTTCTTGACTTAGCCGTTCGTCTCTAACGGAATGTGATAACGTTCTCGAGCGGTTTGACACTCGTTCTTTTAACACGACGAGTGCTACGCCGGTCCCTAGGGACCGGCAGTGGACTTTCCGTACAGCCTGCGCCGGTCCCTGGGGACCGGCAATCGATTTTTCGTTTAAGCGACATTTGATTCTAGGGACTGGTAGCGAAATTCTCGTTTGATCGACATCGGTGCATGAGATCGTCATTGTCAAGGGTTAAATTATAAATGACAATGAAAAATTTAAGTTAAAATGTAATGAAATTTATTAAATCATTGTAAACAAAAACGTGGCTGAGATTTGCATATATTACAGTACGTAACAACTTTGTTCGTGTTTTTCTTCGCAATGTCGGGCCCGTGCATTTTTGCATCCGTGCTATAACATTCAGCACAGTATTTTCGCACTTTATGGGTCTGTCCTTCTTTTTCATGAAGTTTGTGGATACGTCTTCTTGTACTGGCCTCATCTGGAGCTTGCTCGTGTGAATGTTGGATGAGAGCCGCTACTAATTGTTTCCGGAACATTGTAATGGATATCTTCGTCCCCGTTACACATTGACACATGTGTAACGGATTCACAACGGCAGTATTCAAAAGAAGATCGAAGGCTAATTTTCTGTACCACTTCAATGCTCCTCTATGTGGACTTCTGTAGGAACTCATCTGATCGGATAAATCAAACGGCGTTTTTCCTTTATTGTAATCAATAACAATTTTTGGTTTACTGGAAAACCGTGTTCTAGTTGTTACGTTTTCCATTTCGATAGAATGTTTGATCGAAAGAACTGAAACATCCCTCTTGTGTTTCAACTTCATGAAGGTAATTCCGTTTCTGTTTTCTTTTGCAATAACTACTCCCCGTCTCAGTTTGGCTCTCACAAATGACTTTGGATTTTCTTTTCTATTTGGCCGAAGGGCACCAATCAAATGCATATTCCTTGATATTAATTTGTTTGCTAAATATACACTCGTATAATAATTATGTGTACATAAAGTATGGCGTTTTTCAAACAAATCTTCACACAAATTCAGAACAACATTTGTGGGTGTTATATTTTCTTTGTCCAATGTTATGCCAGTGTAGACGCGATAACTATAGGTGTAATTATTAGTGCAGCACAATTCAAATATTTCAATCCCATACGTGTGCCTCGTTTGTTTCATGTACTGCCTAAATACGATCCGTCCACGGAATGGTATTATCGACTCGTCGATGCATATCATTACGGTGGGATGATAATATTTTTTAAATTTGAGTTTAGTTCGTTTAGAACAAATTCAGCCTTTGACAGACGGTTGGAAGCATCAACTCCTGTGTTGTCAGCAGAATGCAACATTCTCAAGAGAATTAGAAAGCAGCCTCTACACATTATTATTTGTGGAAATGTGTGACCAAGCATTGGATCCTGGGACCAATATAGACTCAAAGATGGGAGGTTTACTAATCCCATCCACAAAATCAGTCCAAGAGACCGCATTATTTCATTTTTCTCTGTCGGCACCCATTTATTGCACCGTTCGGAGTCCACTCTGCTTTGTGCGGCATAAATATTTGTTTGTTCTGCTATATATTCTCCGTCACATAAAGCCCATAAAAATCTTCAACTTTTTTACATTGTCGCACTTGTTCATTACAAAGTTTGGCACCATGGGGACTTGTGAAGGATATAATATTTGGTTGGTAGCCTCGCGGTTCAAACCACTTGGTTCGTCCACTAGTGTCGATATCCCTTAGTGAACTATCGGATTCACTGTTACCACCTGAAGAAGGCAACGGTACTGCATGCCTACGGTTGCGTGGTACTAATATCTCACTCGATGAGTCACTATCGCTTCGTTTTCTCGTTCTTACATCATTTTTAGTTGATTGGAGGCAAAACTTTTTCAAAAAATATAAAACTGAATTCTCTCTGCTGCCCTGAACCTTTATACTCCCACGGCTTTTTTCGACTGATCGTCTCTTGATGTTCGATATTTGGCCACTCTGGAATTCGCAGCCCGCATATCTTATGTTTATAAATTGTATACATGATCAATGAATGCCCCATTCTCACAGCCAAAACCTCAAACCAAGCAGTGAAGTAAAGTAACCTTCTGTTTTTACTTTTCGGTGCAGTGATGTGTTGACCCTCCGTGTCACGCGGCGTAGTAAGGCGGCAGAGCTCGGCATCAAGTGTTCACGCGCTTAGGCGGCACCGAGCCGAGCGCTGCGGCTGAGCGGAAAGTCAAGCGAAATCGGCACCGCACTCAACGTGTTAATACATGCATGAAATTATGGCGCTCGTCACTGAAATATATACAGGATCGTACCTCAAAGCACGGTGTTATACTCTCGACACAGTTGGTCAATTTTTCGGCGGGTAAGGCATTCTGGAAACGTTTGACTTTATAGCAATTAGAAACGTTCCACAACGGTTTGACGTTCTGCATTAATATTCGAACCGTGAATTGAGGTGTTTATTGCAAATACTGTTCAGCAGATTTACTCCAGGAGCACCAAGTTTCCCATTCCGTATCACAAAATAGGTAAAGCTATTGACTTAGCCGTTCCACTCACAAAGTAGGTGGTATCGTTCTTCATCGGTTTGATCCTCCATCCTCTAATTCATACATGAAATTAAGGTGCCCGATATGAAAAAGTATAATAATTTGCTTCTCAGAACACGAAGACGTACCCCCAATACAGAGCGCTTTCTTCTTGGAAGTTAAGGCCATCGATCAAAGGTTTGGTTCTATAACAGTACCTAACGGTCTTCCGCGGTTCGACTCACAACTCTATTATTCATATCTCGAATTCAGGTGCCTATTCCCAAAACAGTTCAGTGTATTTACTCCTGGAATACATGGTTTGACTCTTGGAATCACATTATAGATGAAGCTATCGATTTAGCTGTTCGAACCTCAAAGATGGTGGTAACTGCTTCGAAATGTTTGACCCTCGATCTTCTAATTCATAAAAGGAGATTAAGTTGTCCGTCACTAAAATGTATTCCAATTCGTTCCTCTGGACGCCATGATACACTCTCGACACAGCGGAATAGATCCTCCGAGGGTAAGGTCTTCAGTAAAACGTTTAATTTTATATCAATTGGTGACGCACACAAACATATTGGCGATCTACTTCAATATTCAATCCGTGAATTGAAGTTACTTGTGCTAAAACTGCACGCGGATTTACTCCTGATATACCGAGTTTGACTCTAGGAACCACAGGATAGGTGAAGCTATTGTGGTAGATGAGCGATTTAAACAAGAAGGTGGTAACGTTCTGGAACGGTTTGCCTCTCGATCTCCATAAAGCCTTCGGTAAGTAGTTGGACCGCATGGCAATATTTAACGTTCTACAATGGTGTGAATCTGTACAGTATTCTTCCTACCGTGAATTGAGGTGAGTGTTGCCAGTACGGTACATCGCATTCATTCCCGGAATACCTGGTTTGGTTTTCGGAATCATACGGTACGTAGAGCTATTGATTTAGCCGCTCGATATTCAAAGATGGTGGTAACGTTCCCACTCCCGATCCTCGTCTTTATACATGAAGTTATGATGACCGTCATTAAAATTAATGCTAATTTGTACCCTTCAACACGCTGCTCTACTCTCAATACAGCGGGCTAGGTCTTCGGAGCGTAAGGTTTTCGGTGAAGCGTTTGACTCTATACCAATTAGTAACGTTTACCAACGGTTTGACGCACGATCTTCTTATATATCTTCATAAATGAAACTAACTAGCCTATCACAAAAGTGAATACTAATATGTATGTCTGAACACGAAGTTATACGCACTATGCGGCGGGATAAGTTCTCGGTGGGTAATGTCTTCGGTAAAACTCCTAACATTATAAAACTCCTCACATTATATCAATGGGTTACGTTCTACAGAAGTTAGACTCTGCACTTCAATATTAATATTCAAACCGTAAACTAAGGTCTCCATTGCAAATAGTATACAGCGAATGGTTCCCGGAATATCTGATTTGACTATCGGAATCACAGGATATATGAGGCTCTTGACTTAACGGTTCCAATCTCATAGTAGGTGATAACTGCCCCCGAAAGGTTTGACGCTCGATTTTCCTCTTTACACATAACATTATGGCGCCCATCACTAAAATGTATACAAACGTCTTTCTCTCAACACGAAGTTATGCCCTCTATACAGCGGGTGAGGTTCTCGGTAGGTATGGTAATATGTAAAAAGAATGACTTTTTACAAACCTGTAATGGTCACCGGCGGTTTGATTTCGCAGTTTAGCACTCAGATAGTTGATTATGGTGTCTTTTGCCAATTCTGTTAAGCGTATTTACTCCTGGAATACCTGTATTTACTCTTGGTGTCATAGGATAGGTGATGTCGCGGACATGGCCGTTCCAATTTCAAAAAAGCTATTGTGTTAGCAGCTCGAATCTCAAGAAAGGTGGTCACGTTTTCAAACGGTTTGACAATGGACAATCGAATTCTCACATGGTATTAAGGTGCCCGCCACTAAAATGTATACTAACTTGCTTATCAGAATACGAAGTTTTACTATCGATACAGCATGTTTGCTTTACGGTAGCTAAGGTCTTCAGCAAAACGTTTGACTTTATGCCAATTCGTAACGCTGACAAACATTTTAACGCTCAACTTTAATATTCAATCAGTGAATTAATGAATCTACTGCCAATACTGATGAGCGGATTCGCTCTCCGTGTAACAGGTTTATCTTTAGGATCCACAGGATGGAAGAAGCTATTTTCTTAGCCGTTCGACTCTCAACGAACGTGGTAACGATCTACAACGGTTTGACACTGTGCGTTAGTACTGATACCGTGAGTTAAGTGTATTGCTAACACTGATCAGCTGATTAACTCCGGGAATGCATGATTTGACTCCCGGAATCAAAAATATAAGTGACTCGACTCTCAAAGCATTTGGTAACGTTCTGGGAATAGACACATTAATTCACGGTGTGAATAGTAAAGCAGAAGGTCAAACCGTTTGAGTATGTTACACATTCGTATGAATACATCCTTTGTACCGATGGCCTTACATTCGAGAAGCTATCCCACTGTATCGAGAGTATAACTTCGTGTTCAGAGAAAAAAATTAGTATTCATTCCAATGACGGGCACGTTAATTTCATTATGAATAAGAAGATGGAGTGCAAAACCGTTTGAGGAAGTTGCCACCTTCATTGATATTCGAACGGCAAAGTATATATATACATATATCCAGTGATTCCGAAAATCAAACGAGATATTCCAGGAGTAAACACGCTATACAGCATTGCCAATAGATACTTTAATCCGCGAATTGAATATTATGGTAGAACGTCACCCCGTGTGATAACGTTACCAAATGATTTATCGTGAAACGTTCTTTGCTACAGACTTACCGGCCGGAAAGCCAACACGCCGTATGGAGCGTAGAACGAACTGCTTAGGGAAACACATTAATACTCAATTTAGCGACAGCAGCTTGTATGAGTAAAGAGATCGAAAGTTATACCTTTCGACATCGTTACCACCTATATGGAGAGTCCCATAGCTAATGCAATAGCTTCACCTAGCTTGTGATTCCGAGAGTCAAATAAGTCATTAGTGGAATAAATCCGCTGAACTGTATATGCAATTGACACCATAATTCACGGAATGAATATTCAGGTAGAGAGTCTGACTATCGGAGACCATTATGAATTGGTATAGAGTCATTCTTTTAACCGAAAGCCTTACCTTCCGAGAATATAGCACGCTGCATCGAGATAATAATTTCGAGTGCAAGGAAACTAATAACTATACATTTTAATGACGTACACCTTAATTACGTTTACCGATTAGAAGAGCGAGGGGCCAATCGTTCCACAGCGTTACCAGCTTTTTCGAGAACAGAACTTCTAGATCAATAGCTACAACCATCATGTGATTCCGAAAGACAAAGAGGGTACTCCTGGAGTGAATCCACATTACACTACTCGCGAAGGACACCTTAATTCACAGTATGAATATTAGGATAGCGCGCCAAGCCATTCTAGAACTTTACCTATTGATGTAATGTCAAAATGTTTAGAAAAAGCCTCACCAACCTTGAACCAAACCCGCCTTATCAAGAGTATAATTTTGTGCTCAGGGAAACACACTAGTTTACATTTTCGCAACGGGCACCATAATTTCAACTATGGATTAGATGATCGAGAAGCAAACGGTTTGAGAACGTCACCACCTACTTTGGGAAACTAAATTCTAAGTTAATAGCGTCACGCATACTGGGATTCCGAGAGGCAAACTAGCTACTCCGAGAGTAAATCCGCAGTACAGTATTGGCAGTAGACACCCTAGTTCACGATATAAATATTAACGTACATAGTCTAACCGTTGTACCATGTTACATATTGGTATAGTGTCTAACATTTTACCGAAGGCCTCGCCCCCCGAGACTCAGAAAGGCGGTATCGAGAGAATAACTTTGTGTCCAGAGAATCAAATTAGTATACATTTTAGTGACGGGAACCTTAATTTCATTAACGAATTAGGAGGCCGCGAGGCGAAATCTTCCAGAACTTTACCACCTACTTTGGGAGTCGCGCAGATACGCGAATAGCTTCACCTATCGTGCGATTCCCAAAGGGAGACCTCATATTCCGCGACTTATCCCGCCGTACATTATTGGAATTGGACACGCTATTTCACTATATAAATCTTAAAGAACAGAGATAAACCATTGTACAACGCTACATATTGCTATATATTCAAACATTTTACCGGAGAACATACCATGCGCGAAACCATCCCGCTGAATCGAGAGTATAACTTCGTGTTCAATAAGGCAAATTGGTATATATTTTAATGACGGCAACCTTAATTTCATGTGTGAATTCGAAGATCGAGTGTCGAACCGTTCGAGAACGATACCACCTGCTTTGAGAGTCGAACGGATGAGTCAATAGCTTCACCTATCCTGTGATTCCAAGAATCAAACCAGGTACACCGAGAGTAAATCCGCTCCTCAGTATAGGCATCAGGCAACACATTTCGCGATATAAATATTAAAGTTCACAGCCAAACGGTTGTAGCACGTTACCTATTGGTTTAGAGTCATTCTTATTACCGAAAGCACACACACCCTAGAACATTACATGCTGTAGCCAGTGTTATGCTTAGTGCTCGCGGAAGGAAGTGAGTAAACATTATAGATGAAGCACATCTTATTATCAAATATGAATTACAGGATTGAGATTCCAACCGTTCTAGATTATTTCCACCTTCGTAGAGAATCGAACGGCTGAGTCAGTAACATTACATGTTGTTGTGATTCCGAGAGACAAGCCTGGTGCTCCTAGAGTAAATCCGATGAAGAGCATTGACAATGGAAACCTTAATTCACAGATTGGATCTCGCAGTAGAGCGGCAAACCGATTGAGAACGTTACCAAATGTTAGTGAGTCATTCTTTTTATCCAATACCTTATCCTCCGAGAACATAAGCCGCAGTATCGCGGGTACATCATCCGGTTCAGAGAAACAAATTAGTATACATTATAATGGCAGACACCTTATATTCATGTATCCATTAGAAGATCGCTGTGTCAAACCGTTCGATAACGCTTCCACCTGGTGTGCGTATTGAACTGCTGAGTCAGCAGCTTCACCTATTCAGTGATTCTGAGAGTCAAGCCTAGAATTCAAGGAGTACGTCCGCTGAACAGCATTGACAAGAGACACCTTAATTTTCAGTTTAAATATTCAAGCAGATCATCCAACCGTTGTAGCGTTTTACCTATTCGTATAGATTCAAACCATTTTACCGCAGACCTTAGTTTCTGTGAAACTAACCCACCGTGTCGGGAGTATAACTTCGTGTCCAGTGAAGTAAGTTAGTACACATTTTACTGACTGGCACTTTAATTTCATGTACGAATTACAGAGTCGAGTGTTGACCAGTTTCAGAAAGTTACCACCTTCTGTGAGGTTCGGACGGCTAAGTAAATAGCTTCACATATCCTGCGATTCCGAAATTCAAGTCTGGTACCCGGGAGTACATCCAGTGAAGAATATTGGCCATAAACGCCATAATACATGGTATAAATATTAAGGTACTGAGTCAAACCACCGGTGAACATTATGAGTTAAAATAAAGTAATACCATTCTCCGAGAACCTAACTTCCGACAGTATATGCTACTGTGTTGAGTGTCTAGCTTAGTGAGCACGGAAACAAATGAGTAGACATATGAACAGACGGACACCTCAGTTTCACTTATGAATAGCAAAATCGGGAGTCAAACTGATGGAGAACGTTAGAATCATTTTTGTGTCTCGTACTGGTTTGTCAATTGCTTCTCGCATCCTGATAATGATACGTTACCCACTGGGATACAGTCAAACTTTTTACTGAACACCCAACCAGCTGTGAAGCTATCCCGCTGTATTGAGAGCATAACTTCGTGTTCAGTGAAAAAATTTAATATGCATTTTGGTGACGGTCATATTTATGTCAGGCATGAAATTAAAGATCGAGAGCCGGACCGTTAGTGATCGTTACGAGCTTCTCTGAGAATCGGACGTCTAAGTCAATAACTTCACCGATCCTATAATTCCGAGAGACAAAGCAATTATTCCGGCAGTAAATCCGGTAAACAGTATTGGCAATAGACGCACTAGTTCACGGTTTGAATATTCAGGAAAAGCGACAAACCGTCGGAGGTCATAACCAATTCGCATAAAGTCATACTTTTTACAGAATATCTTACCTGCCGAGAAAATTGCTGTTGACGGAAACAAATTGATGGACCTTTTAGCAGACGCGCACCGGATTTTCATGCATGAATAGCAAAACCGAAAGTTTACTCCTCCTCTTACACGGGAGTAAACACGCTGAAAAGTATTGGCGATAGACACCTTAATTCACGGTATGAATATTCAAGCAGACCATCATGCCCGTTATAGAAAGACCACAATTTATATATTGTCATTCTTCTTATGGACGGCCTCACCTTTCGAGAAGCCTAACCAGCTGTTACGACAGCATAACATCGTATACAGATGAAGAAATATGAATTCATTTTAGTCACGGGCACATAAACATCATGTATGAATTAGGTGATCGAAGGCCAAGCCGTTCGAGAACGTTACCACCCTCCTTGAGACTCGAACGTATAAGTCAATAGCTTCAACTATCCTGTGACACCCAGAGTCAAATCTGTAGACCAATCTGTAGACTTTTTAGCCGACGCTCAGCGTTGTTTCGTGTGTGTATAGAAAAATCGACAGTCAAACCGTTCCGGAATGATTCCACCCTCTTTGCGGGCCGCACATCTCAGTCAATAGCATCTCCTATCCAGTGATTGCGAGAGTCAGACCACGTATTCTGTGCGTAAATGCGTTGAATATTATTGACAACAGACACCTCAATTCGCGGCATAAATATTATAGTTGGGAGTCAAACCGTCGGAAAACATTACGAATTGATATAAAGTAATAATTTAACGGGTACCATGCCTTCCTGGAACTTATCTCGCTGCAGCGACTGACTTGTTAGTGCCCACGAAGCAATTGTGTTGACGTTATAACAGAAGCACACTTTACTATCAAATACGAACTAGAACATCGAGTGTCAACCGGTTCGATACCGTTGTCTTTTTTCAGATTCGACCGGCTGAGTCAATAGCTTCACCTATCTAGTGATTCTGATGATCAAACCAGATATTGCGCTAGTAAATCCAGTCTATTGAGATGGCAATGGACACATTTATTCGCGGCCACAATATTAATGTAGAGGGACAATCTGTTTGCGAATGTTACCCATTGGTATAAATACAAACGAATTACCGAAGACCTTAGCATCCGTGAACCTAACTCGCTGTATCGAGAGTATGACTTCGTGTACTGCGATGCAAGTTAGTGCACGTCTTAGTGACGGGCACCTTAATATCATGTATTAATTAGAAGATCGGGGGTCAATCCGTTCGAGAACGTTCCCACCTTCTGTGAGATACGAGCGGCTAAGTCAATAGCTACGCTTATCCTGCTATTCCGAGGCTCAAACCAGGAATTCCGGGAGTAAATCCGCTGGACAGTATTGATAAATAACACCTTCATTGACGGTTTGAATATTAAAGCAGGCCGTCAAGCCGTCGCAGGACATTAACAATTCCTGCAGGGATAAATGCCTTACAGAATGCCATAGACTCCGAAAAACTGTCCCGCTGTATCAGGAGAGTATAACACCGTGCTGAGAGGTAAGAACTAGTATGCAATTTAGAGACGAGCACCTTATCTTCATGTATGAATGAAAAGATCCAGGGTCAAACCGTTCGAGAACGTTACCACCTTCTGTGAGGTGTGAACGGCTAAGTCAATAGCTTCACCAATCCCGTGATTCCGATAGTCAACTCGGGACAACCGAGGGTGCATCCGCTGAACAGTGTTGGCATTAATCACCTTAATTCATTCTGTGCATACGAAAGTAGTGGGCCAATCCGTTTGAGAGCGTTACCAATTGGAATGAAGTCAAACCTCTTACTGAAAACTTACCGTCCGAAAGCTTAACGCGACATATCGAGCGTATAACATGGTGTTCAATGGATCAAATATATAAATTTTAGTGTCGAGCACCATAATTTCATGTATGAATTAGAAGATCTGGTGTCAAACCGTTTGTGAACGTCACCACCTTCTGTCAGTTTGGAACGGCTAAATCAATAGCTTCACGTATCCTGTGGTTCCGAGAGTCGAACCAGGAAATCTAGGTGTAACTCTGCTATGCGCTATTGGCAATGGACACCTTAGTTCACGGTTAGAATAATAAAGTACAGAGTCAAATATTTGCATACCGATATATATTGGGATAATGTCAAAAGTTTCACACAAACCCTTACCCTCCGCGAAATTAGCCCGATGAATTTAGCGTATTCCTTCGTACTCGGAAGTACAGATCAGTATACATTGCAGTTAAGGTTACTTTAATTTCATGTATGAATGAGGAGATCGAGGGTGAAACCGCTGTAGAACGTTACCACCTTCGTTGCGAAATCGCTAATATAACACAATAGCTACACCTATCCTGCGGTTCCCAAATTCAGACCAGGTTTTCCGGGACTAAATACGGTGAACAGTACTATTAATAGACACCTTAATTCACCGTTTGAATATTATATATAGAGCGACAAAACGTTGGCCATCGCTTCCAATTTGTATAAATTCAAACTCCATACTGATGACCTCACCCACCGAAAGTCAAACCGGCTATATCGGGAGTATAACATCGGGTTCAGAATATCAAATTAATTTCCATTTTGGTTACGGTCACCTTAATTTGATGTATGAATTAGAATATTGAGCGTCGAACCCTTTGAGAACGTTTCCAATGGTTATAAAGACAAACGTTTTACCGAAGGCCGTACCTTCGCGGACCTCACCCGCTTCATACAGAGTATAACTTCGTGTTCAGAGAATGAAATTAGTGTACATTATAGTGACGGGGCCTTAATTTCATTATGAATAAGAATACCGGTTGTCAAGCCGTTCGCGAATGTTACTCCCTTCTTTGAGAGACGATCGGCTAAGTTAATAGCTGCGCTATATCTGCTGATTCCAAAAGTAAAACCAGTTATTCCGGTAGCATGTGCGCTGTACATTAATACTAATAACACCGCAATTCACGGATTGAATATTAAAGCAGGCCCGCAAGCCGTTGTTAAACATCACCTATTCGTGTAGGGTTAAATTTTCCACAGAATGCATTACTCTCCGAAAAACGTACCCACTGCATCGAGAGTATTGCACCGTGTTCAGATGTACAAACTAGTATACATTTTAGTGACGAGCATCTCATTTTCATGTATCAAGTGAGATTGATGGTCAAACCTTTCGGAAACATTACCACACTCTCTGAGAGTCGAGAGGGTAAGTCAATAGCTTCACATGTTCTATGATTCCGAAAGTCAAACCAGGTATGCCGGGAGTAAATCCGCTGATCAGTATTGGCAATACACACCTTCCTTCACGGTTTGAGTATTAAAATACAGCGTCACACCTTTTAAGAACATTACCAACTCGTAGAATAGTCAAATGTTTTACCGAAGATCTTTCCTTGCGCGAACCTCAACCGCGTCAATTGGAGTGTATGTTCGTGATCAGAGAAACACATTAGATTACATTTTAGTGACAGCCTCCATAATTTCATGTATGTATTAGATGATCGATAGCAAACTGTTCGAGAACATTACCCCCCTCCTCGAGATTCGAATGGAATTGTCAATAGCTTCACCGATGCTGCACTTCCAAGAGTCAAACCAGGTATTCCGGACGTAAACCCGCAGAACAGTGTTGGCAATAGTCATCTTAATTCCCGGCTTGAATGTTAAAGTTGTAGCGTCAAATCGTCTAAGAACGATGTCAATTTGTATAAAGTCAACCGCATTACTTAAGTCCATACACTCAGAAAGCCTAACCCGCTGTATCGAGAGTATTACGTAGCGCACAGAGAATCAAATTAGTACACATTTAAGTGACCATTAATTGATGTATTAATAGGAAGATCGTAAGTTACGCCGTTCGACAGCGTTTCCACCTTCATTGAGAGTTGCATAGCTAAGGCAACAGCTTCAAAACCGTCCTTTTATTCCGATAGTTAAAGAAGTCATTACGGGAGTAAATCCGCTGTATTATATAGGCAATGGACACCATAATTCAAGGTATGAACGGTAAACTAGAGAGACATGCAGTCGCCGATCATTATTAATTGATATTCAGTCACTCTTTTTATCGAAGTCCTTACCTTCCGAGAATATAACCCGCCGTATCGGGAGTTTAACGCCGTGTTCGTAGAAATAAATTAATATTCATTTTAGTGACGGGCACGTTAACTTCATGTATGAAATGGAAGATTGATGATCAAACCTTTCGAGACCGTTACAACAATCCTTGAGAGTTGATCGGCTAAGTCAATATCTTGACATATCCTGTGATTCGGAGGGGCAAGGTATTCCGGAAGTAAATTCGCTCCAGATTATGGACAATAGACACCATAATTCATGATATGAGTATTAAAGCAGGCCGTGAAGCCGTTTTGCAGCATTACCTATTCATGTAGTGTTACAGAAACTACTTCCTACAGAACGCCTTACGCTCCAAAAAACGGACCCTCTGTATCGGGACTATAACTCCGTGATCAGCGGTACAAAAGCGCATACACTTTAGTAACGAATACCATAATTTCATGCACTTATTAAATGATCGAGGGTCAAAGCGTTCGATAACGTTACCATCTTCATTGAGGATCGAACGGCTATGGAAATTGCTACATGTATCATGTGATTCCGACAGTCAATCATGGTACTTCGGGACAAAATGCGCTGCCCAGTATTTGCAATAGACAGCTTATTTCACGGTATGAATATGAAAGCAGAGCATCCAACCGTTGTAGAGCTTTTCATATTCGTCGAGAGTCAAACCTTTTACCGAAGACATTACCATGCGAGAACTTAACCCGCTGAAGCAAGTGTCCGGCTTAGTGTTCAAGGAATCAAATTAGTAGATACTTTAGCAGACGGACACTTTAATTGTATGCATCAATAGGTAGATATAGGGTCAATCCCTCCGAGAACGATCCCACCTCTTTTGACAGCCGCATGGCTCATACAATAGCTTCACCTTTCAAGTGATTTCGAGTGACAAACCATGTATTCAAGGATAAAAGCCGCTTAGCAGAATTGGCCTTAAACAGCCAATTGCGCAGTATAAATGTTAAAGTACTCAGTCAAACCGTGGTAGCGCGTTACCAATTTGTACAGAGTCAAACTTTTAACGAAACCCTTACATGTGGTGAATCCACCCGCGGTATCGAGAGTATAGCATTGTGTTCAGTGGAACAAATTACTATAAATTTTAGAGACGGCCACATTTATTTCATGCACGAATGCGAACATCGGGTGTCAAACTGTTTGAGAACGTTTCAACTTTCTTTGAAAATCGAAAGGCTATGCCAATAGCTTCACCTATCCCATGATTCCGAATGTCAAATCAGGTATTTTGCGACTAAACCCGCAGCACAGTATTGTAATTAGATACTAAATTTCCCTTTATATATACAGAAGAACAGAGTTAAACCATTCTACAACGTTACCTATTGCTATACAGTCAAACCTTTTACCGAGGTCCTGACCTTCCGAGAAGCTAACCCGCTGTATCGAGAGTATAAATTCGTGTTCAGAAAAACATATTAGTATAGAGTTACGTGAAGGACACCATATTTTCTAGTACGAAAAAGTAGATCGAGTGTCATCTCGTTGACGCAGGTTACCACATCCAGAGAAAGTCGAAAGGATAAGTAAATAGCTTCACACATCCTGCGATTCCGAGAGTTAAACCAGATATTCCGGAAGTAAATGCGCTGTACAGTATTGTCAATAGACAATTCAATTCACGGTCTGAAAATTAAAGCAAGCCGTCAAGCCGTTGTAGAACATTACCTATTCGTGCAGAGTTAAACTAATAATAGAGTGCCATACCCTCCGAAAAACTGACCAGTTGTATTGAGAGAATAACACCGTGTTCAGAGGTACGAACAAGTATACATTTTACTGACGAGCACCATAAATTCATGCATGGATTATAATATCGAGTTTCAAACCATTCGAGATTGTTGCCGCCTTATGTGAGAGTCGAACGGCAGAGTCAATAGCAGCACCTGTAGATCAGATTCCAAGACTTGGGCCATGTATCCTAGGAGTGAATCCGCTGAACAGCGTTGGAAATAAACACCTTGTTTCCTGGTTTGAATATTAGAGTAGAGAGTCAATCCAATGGAGAACATAACGGATTGATTTACAGTCATACTTTTTACCGAATACCTTACATTCGTAGAATCTAACACACAGTAGCGAGTATCGTGCGTAGGGATTACGGAAACGAATCTGTAGATATTATAGCAGAAGCACGTGTTATTTTCATGTATGAACAGCAAAATCGAGAGTCGAATCATCCGAGAATGACCCTACCTTCCTTGGGAGCCGAACAGCTGAGACAATAACTTCACCTACCCAGTTATTCCGATAGCCACACCACGTATTGCACGAATCAATCAGCAGAACACTGTTGCCAATAGTCACATTAATCCACGGTTTGAATAGTAAAGAAGAACGTCAAACCATTTGAGAACGTAATCAATTGCTATAAAGTCAAAAGTTTTACGAAGGCTTTGCCCTCCGAAAAACTAACCCGTATTATCGAGAGTATAACTTCGTGTTCTGAGAATGAAATTAGTATTCATTTCAGTGACCGGCACCTTATCTTCAAATATAAATTAGAATATCGATGGTGAAACCGTTCGAGAACCTTACCACCCGCTTTGAGAGTCGAACGGATAAGTCAGTAGCTCCATCTGTCCTCTGATTCCGAGAGTCATACCACGTAATCAGAGAGTAAGTCCGCTGAAAATTATAGGCAACTGACACCTCAATTAACAATTTGAATATTAAAACTCGCCGTCAACCCGATGTAGCACATTACATACATGTGAAGGGTCAAACTACTTCCAGAATGCCTTGCCCTCAGAAAAACTAACTCGATGCATGGGGAGTATAACACCGTGTTCTGAGGTATGAACTAGTATACCTTTACTGGCGGGCACCCTAATTTCATTCATAAATTAGAATATCGATGGTCATACCGTTCGAGAACGTTACCACCTTCTGAGAGAGACGAACGGCTTAGTCAATAGCTTCACGTGCTCTATAATTCCGATAGTTAATCGAGATATGTCGGGAGTATATGCGCTGCACAGTACTGGCAATATATACCTTAATTCAAGATTGGATGTTAAAATGGAACCTTACACCGTCTGAGAACGTTACCAATTGATATAATGTCAAACGTTCTTTCCGAAAGACTTGCAGTCCGAGAAACTAACCCGCCGTATGAAGTGTAGAACATAGTGTTTAGAGAAACACATTTGTACTCAATTTAGCGACAGCACCTTATCTTCATGTATGAATAAGAAGATCGATAGTTATGCCGTCCGACATCGTTGCCACCTCCATAGAGGGTCGCATAGCCACGGCAGTAGCTTCAACGACCCTGTGATTCCGAGAGTCAAATAAATCCTTACTGGCGTAAATCCGCTGAATTATATAGGCAATTGATACCATATTTCAGGGCATGAATATTAAGGTGGACAATCAGACTGTCGGAGACCATTATCAATTTGTATGGAGTCACGCTTTTTACCGAAGGCCTCACCTTCCGCGAATATAACTCGCTGCATAGAGATAATAATTTCGAGTCAAAGGAGACAAATTAGCATACATTTCAGTGGCGTACACCGTAATTTCGTGTACCAATTAGCAGAGCTAGGGCCAAACCGTTCCACAATGTCACCGCCTTCTTCGAGATCCGAACACCTAGATCAATAGCTACAACTATTCTGTGATTCCGATTGTCTAAACGGGTATACCGGGAGTCAATCCTCTGTTGAGTATTGGCAATAGTCATCTTAATTCACGGCATGAGTATTAAAGTCGAAGGTCAATCCGTCGGAGATCATTACCAAATGGTATAGAATCATCCTTTTCACCGAGTACATTACCTTCCGAGATCCTAACCCGCTGTAGCTATTGTCATTCTTAGTGCTCACGCAAACAAATTAGCCGACACTAAAGCAGAGGCACACCATATTTTGATAAATGAATTTGAGGATCGATGGTCAAACGGCTCGAGAACGTGACCAACCTCTCTGAGAGACGAACGGAAAGGTGTATATCTTCACCTACCCTGGGATGCTGAGAGTGAAACCAGGCATTCTAGGAGTACATACGCTGTACAGCATTGGCAACACACACCTAAATTCTCGACATGAGCATCAAAGTATGGAGTCAAATTGTCGGAGAACATTACAAATTATTAAAAAGTCATTCTTTTTACTGACTACATAACCTTCTGAGAACGTATCCCGCTGTATCGAGAGTATTACTTCGTGACATGAAAAATAAATTAGTATACATTTGAGTGACGGGCAGCTAAATATCAAGCATGAATTGAAAGTTCGACGGTCATACCGTTCGAGAAAGCTACGACCTTCTGTGAGAGACGAACGGTTAAGTCAATAGCTTCACCTATCCTGTGAGTCGATGAGCCAAACCAGGTATTCTGGGAGAAAGTCCGCTGGAGAATTTTGGCAATAGACACAATCATGCACGGATTGAATATTGAAATAGAGCGTCAAACTGTTTGAGAATGTTACCAATTGCTATAAAGTCAAAGGCATTACCGAAGACCTTTACCCTCCGAATTAGTATCCCGCTGTATCGAGGTTATAACATCGTGGTCAGAGAAAGACGTTAGTATACATTTTACTGAATGGCACCCTAATTTCATGTAAGAATTGGAATATCGAGGGACAGACCGTTACAGAATGGTAACATCATCTTAAAGGTGGGGAGAGGAATTGCGACCGGTATGCTTGGTTGGGCTCTCGTTATCACGTGGTAGGTGATGCTATTGGCTTAGCCGTTCTACGCTCAAGGAAGATGGTCGCGTTCTCGAAAGGTTTCGCACTCGATCTTATAATTCACACGTGAAATTAAGGGTTTCTTTACTAAAATATATACTAATTAGCTCCCTTGATCACAAAGATATACTCTCGGTACAGCGGGATAGGCTTTCGGTGGGTAAGCTCTTCAGTAAAGCGTTTGACTTTATACCAATTGGTATCATTGTCAAACGGACTGACATTCTATATTAATATACATACTGTGAATTGAGGTGTCTATTGCAAACTGTTCAGCTGATTCACTCCCGGAATACCTAATTTGACTCTCGTAATCTTGGAATTGGTGAGGCTATCGACTAGGTCGTTCGTATATCAATGAAGGTGGTAACGTTCCCGAACGGTTTGTCCCTCCATCTTCAAATTCGTACTTGAAATTAAGGTGCTCGTCTCTGAATTGAATACTAGTTCATACCTCTCTGCACGGTGTTTTATTCTTGATACAGCGGGTCAGTTTTTCGGAGTCTATGGCATTCCGTAAAGCATTTATCCCTGCACGAATTCTAAATGTCCTACAACGGCTTGACGGCCTGCTTTAATATTCAAACCGTCAATGGAGATGTTACCAAAACTGTCCACCGGATTTACTCCCGGAATTCCTGGTTTGAGCCTCGGAATAGCAGGATGAGCGTAGCTGTTGACTTAGCCGCTCGCATATCACAGAAGTTGGTAACGTTCTCGATAGGCTTGACGTTCGATCTCCTAATTCATGCACAAAGATAAGGTGGCTGTCACTGATACGAATACTAATTTCATTTTCCGAAAACATAGTTTTACTCTCGATACAACGGGATAGGCTTTCGAATTGTATGGTCTCCAGCAAAACGTTTGACTTCATACCGCATCGCACTCAAACAGTTTGACGCTCAATTTTATTATTCATACTACGAATTATGGTGTCTATTGCCAGTACTGTTCAACTTGTTTACGCCTGAAATGACAGCTTCGACTCCCGGAATCACAGGATAGGTGAAGCTATAGACTTAGCTGTGCGACTCCCCAAGATGGTGGTAGCGTTCTGGACCAGATTGCCTCTCCATCCACTAATTCGTGCATGAAATCGCAGTGCCTGTCACTAAAATTTATACTAATTTGTTTCTCTAAACACGAAAGTATACCCACGAT
This sequence comes from Lasioglossum baleicum, assembly GCF_051020765.1. Classification (NCBI taxonomy): domain Eukaryota; kingdom Metazoa; phylum Arthropoda; class Insecta; order Hymenoptera; family Halictidae; genus Lasioglossum; species Lasioglossum baleicum. The sequence goes on from NW_027469671.1 coordinate 60,647, forward strand.
ATGGCGGGTTATGCTTTCGGTGGCTAAGTCCTTCAGCAAAACGTTTGACTTTATATAATTTGCTAGATTTCTCAAACGGATTGACGCTCTATTTTATTATTCAAACCGTGAATTAAGGTGTCTATATCACTGCTGTACAGGGCATTTGGTCTCGGAGCACCTGGTTTTTTTCTGGGAATATCGGGATAGGCGAAGCTATTGACTTAGCCGTTCGAACCTATGAGATGATGGTAAATTTCTCGTACCCTTTGACGCTCGATTTTGCATTTCATGTATGAAAATAACGTGTCCGTATGCTGTAGTGTCTACTAATTTGTTTCCTTGAACACTATGCAAGACACTTGCTGCAGCGGGATGGGTTCGCGGAGGGTCAGGTTTCCGGTAAAAAGTTCCACCCTCTGGCAGTATGTAACGTCCTGGGTCGGATCGAATCTCTATATTACTATTTATACCGTAAATTAAGGTGTCTATTGCCAATACTGTACTGCGGACAGACTCTCGGAATTCCAGGTTTGACTCTCGATATTACAGGATAGGTGAAGCTATTGACTTAGCCGTTCGTCTTTCACAGAAGGTGGTAACGTTCTCGAACGGTTTGACGCGCTACCTTCTAATTCATGCATGAAAATAAGGTGCTCGTCAGTAAATGTATACCAGTTCGTACATTGGACGCGTTGTTATTGCTCCGATACATCGGTTAGTTTTTCGGAGCGTAAGGCATTCTGTACGAAGTTTGACCCTACACCTATAGGTATTGTTCTGCAACGGCTTGGTGGCGAGCTTAAATTTTCAATCTGTGAATTGAGGTGTCTATTCCCGATACTGTACAGCGCATTTACTACCGGAATATCGGCTATAACTTTCGGAATCACAGGATAGGTGTAGCTGTTGATTCAGCCGTTCGACTCTGAAGGAAGGTGGAAACGTACTCGAATAGTTTGACATTCGATCATCATATTCATACATGAAATTAAGTTGTCCGTCACTCCAACGTATACTAATTTGTTTCCGTTTGCACTAAGCAGCACACTCGCTGATGCGGGATAGTTTGTCGGTAGGGAAGGAAATTGGTAATACGTTTGACTTTATAGCAATTCGATACATTCTGACACGGTGTGACGCTCTATCTTAATATTCATTTAGCGAATTTAGGTATCTATTGTCAATACTCTCCAGGGCATTTACCCTCGGATTACTTGGTTAGACTTTCGGAATCAGAGGATTGGTGAAGTCATTGACTTTGCCGTTCTACTCCCAAAGAAGGTGGCAACGGTCTCGAACGGTTTGGCCCACGATCTTCTCATCCATACATGAAGTTAAGGCGCCCGTCGCTAAAATGTTCACTAACTTGTTCCTGCGAACACGATGTTACACTCTCGATACAGTGGGATTGGCTTTTAGATAGTAAGAGTCCTCAGCTTAACGTTTGACTTTATAACAATTGGTAATGCTCTGAAACTGTTTGACGTTCTACTTTCACATTGAGACTGTGCAATGAGGTGACTATTGCCAATACTGTTCAGTTCATTTGCTCCCGGAATACCTGGTTTGGCTCTCGGAATATCAGGTAGGTGGCGCAAAGGATTCAGTTGTGCTACTCTCACAGATCGTGGTAACGTTCTTGGAACGGTTTGACACACGATCTTGTATTTCATGCATGAAACTATGGTGGCCATCACTAAAATGTAATCTAATGTGTTTCTCTGATTACGAAGATATATTATCGATACAGTGGCTTAGTTTTTCGGAGGGTAAGGTTTTCCGTAAAACGTTTGGCCTTATAGCAATTGCTAACTTTCTCACACGGTGTGACTCTCTATTTCAACAGTTTAATCCGCAACTTAATTCTTCTATTGCCAACCTTGTTCAGCGCATTTACATCTGAGATACCTCGTTTGTCTTTTGGAATCACAGGATACGTGAAGCATTTGACTTAGCCGTTCGACACTCAACGAAGGTGATAACGATCCCGTACGGTTTTACCCTCCATCTTCTAATTTACACATGATGTTAAGGTGCCCGCCACAGAAATTAATAGCAATATATTCCACTGAACTGCAGATTATACGCGCGATTCGTCGCGTTAAACTATCCTTGGGTACGGGTATCTGTAAAACGTTTGACTCCATTCCAATTGGTAACGCCCTAATACGGATTGACGCAATACTTTCGTATTCACGCCATGAATTAAGGTGACTAATGCCAACACTGTTCAGGAAATTTACTGTCCGAATACCTAGTTTCACTATCGGAACGACAGGGGAGGTCAAGTTACTAATTTATCCGTTCGACTATCAAAGAAGATGCGATCGTACTCAAATAGTTTGACTCTCAATAATTCTGTGCATACAGGAAAAAAAAGACGTGCTTCTGCTATAATGTCTACTAAACTGTTTCTGTGAATGATAACTATGACAGTGTCTATAGCGAGTTATGTTCTCTCAATGTAAGGTCTCCGGTAAATCGTTTGCCGTTTTACCAATTGGTAACGCTCTCAAACGGTTTGACACAATACTTTAACGATCAAACCGTAAATTGAGGTGTCTATTGCAAAAACTGGTCAGTGGATTTACTCCCGGTATATCTGGTATGACTTTCGGAATCACAGGATAGGTGAAGCGATTGGCATAGCCGTTCGACACTCACAGATGGTGGTATCGTTATCGAACTGTTTAACGCTCGATATTCTAATTCATACATAAATTTAAGGTGGCCTCACTAAATTGAATAGCAGTTCGTATCTCTGAACGCGGTGTTATATTCTCGACAGAACGAGTTCGTTCTTCGTAGGGTAAGGAATTCTGTAAGACATTTAACCCTATACGAATGGTTAACGATCTACAACGGCTTGACGGCCTGCTGTAATATTCCACACGTGCATGAAGGTGCTTATTACCGATACTGTTCAGAGGCTTTTCTCCCCGAATACCAGGTTTGACTCTCGGAATCCTAGGATAGGTGACTCTATTGACATGGACGTTCATCTCTCACACATGGTGGCAACGTTCTCGAACTGTTTGACCCCCGATCTTCTAAATTATACATGAATACATGGTGCCCGTCATTGTAATGAATACTAATTTCTTTCTCTGAATACGAAGTTATGCTCTCGATACAGCGGGTTATTTTTTCGTAGGATAAGGTCTTCGGTAAAGCTTTTGATCTTCTAGCAATTGGTAACGTTCTCAAACGGTTTGACGATCTTTATTGAATATTCAAACCGTGAATTATGGTGTACGTTACAAATACTGTTCAGCTTATTTACTCCCGGAAAACCGGGTCTGACTCCCGGAATCGCATGTTAGGTGAAGGTATTGTGTTATATGTGCGATTTCACACGGAAGGTGGAAATGTTCACGAAAGGATTCACCCTCGACCTTCTCATTCATACAAGAAACTAAGGTCCCTTCACTGCAGGGAATACTAATTTGTATCTCTGAGTACGAAGTAATACTCTACACACATCGGGTTATGTCCTCGGAGGGTAAGGTTTTCTGTAAATCTTTTTACATTATCCCCATATGTTACGGTCTATGAATGTTAGACACTGTACTTTAATATTCTAACCGTGACCTAAGGTATCGTTTGCGAATTCTGTACAGCGCATTTACTCCCGGATTACCTGGTTTGATTCTCGTAATCACAGGATTGGTGAAGCGACAGATATATCCGATCCACTCTCAAAGAGGGTGATATCGTTCTCAATAGATTTGACCCACGATCTACTTACTCATAATGAAATTAAGGTCCCCATCACCAACATGTTTACTTATGAATTCTTCTGACCATGAAGCTATACTCTCGATAAGGCGTAATAGCTTCATGTACGGTAAGGCATTCGGTAAAGCGATCGACTTTATAGGAATTAGTATCGTTCTCACAAGGTGTGACCCTCTATTTTAATGTTCAGTCCGCGAATTATGGTGTCCATTGGCAATACTGTTCAGCCAATTGGCACGCGTAATACCTGGATTGGCTTTCCGAACGACTGGATATGTGAACCTATTAACTTGTACGTTCGACTCCCAAAGAGCGAAGTAACGGTCTCAAAGGTATAACACACGAGCATCTAACTCACAGATGTCGTTATGCCGCCCGTAATGAAAGTCTGCTTTAATTTGATTCATTGAACTCGATGTTACACTCACGATACAGCGGGTTTGCATTTGGGAAGGTAGGGCGGTCTGTAAAAAGTTGACACCATACCAGTAGGTAACGTTCTACAAAGTTTTGAATCTTTACTCTAGTATTTATACCGTGAAATATGGTATATAATGCCCATACTGAGCAACTAAGTTCTTTCGGAATACATGGTTTGTCTCTCAGTATCACAGGATGAGTGAAGATATTTCCTCAGCCGTTCAATTCTCAAAGAACATGGTAACGTTCTCCAAAGATTTGACTTTCGGTTTTGCTGTTCAAGCATGATAATACGGTGTCCATCCGCTAAAATTTTCACTAATTTATTTCTGTCAACAACGAGCAAGGCACTGCCCATAGCGGGTTAATATTCTCGGCGAGTAAGGTATTCGGAAAGATGAATGACTTTATACTAATTGGTTATGACATACAAGGGTTTGTCGCTGTACTTTAATATTCAAACCATGAATTAAGGCGTCTATTGAGAATACTTTCCAGCTAATTCACTCCCGCACAACCTGGTTTGGCACGCGGAATCAAAGGATACGTGAAGCTATTGACATAGCAGTTCGACTCTCGAAGAAGGTGGTATCGTGCTCGAACGGTTTGACACACGATGGTCTAATTCAAACACGAAATTAAGCTGCCAATCACTGAAAAGTACATAAGTTTGTTCCTCTGATCACGATGTTATGATCCCGATACAATGGTTTAGGCTTTCGGTGGGCGAGATCATCAGTAAAACGTTTTACTTTATATCAATTGGTAACGTTCTCAAAATTGTTGACCCTCTGCTTTAAATTCAAAGCGTGAAATAAGGTGTCCAGTGCAAATACCGTTCAGCGGGTTTACTTCCGGAATACCTGATTTGCCTCTCGGAGTCAGAGGATAGGTGAATCTACTGACTTAGCCGTCCGACTCTAAAAGATGTTAGTAACGTTCTGCTGTGGTTTGACTCTCGACTTAGCTATTCATACATATAACTAAGGTCTCCGTTCGCTAAAATGTCTAGTAATATGTTCCCATGAACACTAAGCAAGACACTCTCTACAGCGGGTTAGGATTTGGGAAGTTAAGGCCTTCGATGAAGGTTTGACACTGAATCAATAGGTATTGTTCTACAACCGTTCAACTCCCTACTTTAATATTCATACTACGAACTGTCGTGTCGATCGGATATACTGCACTGTGGACTGCCTCCCAAAATACCTGGTTTGTCCTTCGGAATCACGGAACAGGTGGAACTACTGTCTTATCCGTTCGACACTCAAAGTAGGCGATAACGTTCTCGAACGGTTGGACCCTCGATCTTCTAATGCACACAGGAAGTTGTGATGCCAGTCACTAAAATGTAAACAAATTTCAGCCTCTGAGCACCGTGTTACACTCTCGATATATCGCGTTATGCTTTCGGAGGGTAATGTTTCAGTAAAAAGACTGTATTCATATCAATTGGAAACGATCACAACAGGAGTGACGCCGTACATGCATATTCAGAATGCGAATTAAGGTGCTCATTGTCAATACTATTCAGTGGACTTAGTCCCGGAATACGTGGTTTAACTTTCGGAATTACTGGATACGTGAAGCCATTGGCATAGCCGTTCGTCCCTCACAGAATGTGGCAACGTCCTCGAATGGTTTGACCATCGATCTTCTAATTCACACATGTAATTACGTCGCTCATCACAGAAACGTTGACTAATTTCTTTCTCTGAAGACGAAGTTATACTCTCGAAGCGGCGGGTTAGCTTCTCCGAAGTGAAGGCCATCGGTAATGTGTTTGACTTTGTACTCTTTGTAAATGGGCTAAAACGGTTTGGCAGTCTACTTTAATATTAAATCTGTGAATTAAGATGTCCATTGGCAATTCTGTACAGTGGATATACTCCAGAAATGCCAGGAATGACCCTCGGAATCACGGGATAGGTACAGCTATTGACTTAGGCACTCGTCTCTCGCAGAAGGTGGTGACGTTCTGGTTCGCTTTGCCTCTCGATCTTCTCATTCATATATGAAAAGGAGGACAGCATCTGCTATTGTGTCTCCTAATTTGTTTCCGTGTGCACAAGCTATGACTCTCGCAACAGCGGGTTAGGTTCTAGGAACGCAATGTATTGGGTAAAAAGGATGACACTGCACTAGTAGGTTACGTTCTATGGAGTTTCAAATCTCTATATTACTATATATGCCGTGAATTTAGGTGCCTAATGCCAAAACCCATTAGCGCACTTTCTCCATGAATACATGGTTTTTCTCTCCGGACCTCAGTGCAGGTGAAACTATTCACTTAGCCGTTCAAATTTCCAAGAAGGTGGTAACTTTCTCAAACGGTTTGACACTCGATCTTCTTGTTCGTAATGAAATTAAGGTGTCCGTCAATTTAATGTTTAACAATTTGGTTCTCTGTACACGAACTTATACTTTCGCTGAAGCCGGTGATGTTCGCGGAAGGTAAGGCCGTTGGTACCACGTTTGACCATATACGAATTAGCAATGACCGCAAACGGTTTATCACTCTACCGTAACACACAAACCGTGAATTATTGTGTCGATTGCCAAGGCTCTTGAGCGGAGAATCTCCTGGAACACCTAGATTGACTCTCCGAACCACGCGATAGGTGAAGCTGTTGACTTACCCGTTCGAATCTCAAAGAAGGTGGCTAATTCTCGAACGGCTTGACGCTTGATCCTCTAATTCGTACATGAAATAGAGGTGCCCGTCACTATAATGTCTACTAGTTTGTTTCTCTGATCACGAAGCTATCCTATCGATACAGCGGGAAACGTTCTCGGAAGGTGTGCTCTTCTGTAAAAGGTATGACTCCATACCAGCAGGTAACGATCTACAACGGTCAGAGTCTGAACACTATTCTTCAAACCGTGAAGTAGGGCGCCCAGTGCCAATACTGCTAAGTGTATTTACTCTCGGAAAACCTGTTTTGAGTCTGGGAATCACGCGACAGGTGTAGCTGTTTACTGAGCCGTATGTCTCTCAGCGAAGTTGGTAACTTTATCCAACTGTTTGTCCCTCGATCTCCTAATTCAAACATGAAATTAAGGGGCTTGTCTCTTAAATGTACACCAATTTGTTTCTCTGAATACGATGTTACACTCTCGAGACAGAGGGATAGCTTCGCGGAAGGAATGGCCTTCTATATAAAGTTTGACTCTATACCAATGGTTAACGTTCTACACGAGTATGACTGTCTGCTTTAATATTCATACCATGGTCCATGGTGTACTGGGCATTGTGTGCCGGAGTACCTCGTTTGGCTTTCGGAATCACAGGATAGGTGAGCTATTGAATTTGCAATTCGACTCTCTAAGAATGCGGAAACATACTCGAATTCTTCGACGCTCGGTATTTATGTGTATAGACGAAAATATGGTGTCCGTCTGCTGAAATGTCTACTAATGTGTATCCGGGAAAATTAAGCAGAAGACTCGCTACAGCGGAGTGTGTTCACGGTAGCTAAGGTATTCGGTAAAAGGAAAGACTTTATACAAGTTGGTATTGTTCTCTGACGGTTTGTCTCCCTACCATAATAGTCACACCGTGAATTAAAGTGTCTACTGCTAATAGTTTTCAGTGGACTTACTCCCGGGAACCAGCTTAGTCTCTCGGAATCATAGGATTGGTGATGCTATTGACGTAACTGTGCGCCCTCAAAGCAGGACGTAACGTTCTCCAACGGGTTGTAGCTCGATTTTGTTGTCCATACATGAAAATATGGTGTCCATCTGCTAACATGTCAAGTAATTTGTTTATATGAGCACTAAGCTAGACACTCGCTGCAGCGGGTTAGGTTCCAGGAAGGTAAGGAATTCGTTAAAATAATTACCTTATACAAATTCCTAATGTTCCCCGACGGTTTGACTCCCAACTTTTAGAATCATGCCGTGAACCAAATTGTCCATAGCCAATATAGTACAGCGGATGAACACCCGGAATACCTGGTTCGAATCTCGGAATCACAGGATATGTGAAGCCATTGACTTAGGAGTTGAACTCACAAAGAACGTTGTAACGTTCTCGAGCGGGTTCACCGTCGATCTTCTAATTCATACATGTTGTTAATGTGCCCGTCACAGAAATTAAGGCTAATATCTTTCTCTGATCACGAAGTTACAGTCTCGATGAAGCGGGTAAGGTTTGTGGAAGTTTACGCCTTCGGTACAACGTTTGACTTTATAGCAATTGGCAATGCTCTCAAACTGTGGAACGCTCTACTTTATATTATAATATTCAGACCGTGAATTAAGGTGTCTATTGCCAATTCTCTTCAGCGGATTTACTGCCGGAATACCTGGCATGACTCTCGGACTCATAGGATAGGTCAAGCTATTGACTCAATTTTCGACTCCAAAAGTAGGTGGAAACGTTCTACAGCGGTTTGACTGCGTACTTTAACATGAATTCTGTGAAATAAGGTGTCCAATGACAAATCTTGACAGCGGAGTTACTCCCGGTATACCTGGTATGAAAGTCGGAATCACAGGACAGGTGAAGCTATTGACTTAGCAGTTCGAGTCTCAAAGAAGATGGTAACGTTCTTGAGCGGTTTGACTCTCGATTTTGCGAGTCATATATAAAAATATGGTGTCCGTCTGCTGAAATGTCTACTGATATGTTTCCATGGACACAAAGCAAGACACTCTCTACAACGGTTTATGATTTAGGAAGTTATGGCCTTCCGGAATGATTTGACACCATATCAATACGTAACGTTCCACAAGGAGTTTGACCTTTTACTTTAATATTCAGTCCGAGAATTAAGGATACTATTTCCAATACTGCACAGCGGATTTACTCCCGGAACGCCACGCATGACTCTCGGAATCACAGGTTAGGTGAAGCTATTTACTTAGCCGTTCGACTCCCATCGGGGGCGCTAATGTTCATGATCAGTCTGCCTCCCGGTCTTCTAATTCATACACGAAATTAAGGTGCCCGTCACTATAATATCTGCTAATTTGCTTCTCGGAACAGGAAATGATATCATCAATAGAGCGGGTTAGCTTCTCGGAAGAAATGGCCTACTGTAAAACGTTAGAATGTACACGAATGGGTAAAGTTCTACAACGGCTTGATGCCCTGCTTTTAATATTGGACAAGTGAATGTGGTACGGCAGATCGAGCAACACTACTGTATGGTCTTCGTTATGTTTTTCAAACCTTGATTTTGAAAAGACAGAGTTTTTCCCAGGATTCCATTCATTTTTATATACTGTAATATGCTGTTATGATGATTTATATTTTTTTTTTAATTTTCAGTTCTCAGTTTTCAAAGATTATATTCCTTAGTGAATGTGCATCGGGATTTAGTTGAATGCACGCATACGACATTCTTGTGTTAATCTTATTGTTATTTTATATGATTGCCTGCATGTACACCTACGCGCCCGGAGAGACACGACGGGAGTCGTCTTGATGTTGCGTTCGGTACATCGGATCGACATTGCTCTACGGTCTTCGACAATTTCATTATCCTTCATATTGTACGGTATGCATTTTTTCCCAGACATACATTTATTTATGCATAGTGTAATTTACTGTTATGGTAGTTTCGATTTTTTCAAAATTCATAATTCTTAGCGTAAAAAGTTGTATTTCTTAGCGAAAGCGACTTTTGAATTACCTGAGTGTACGTTTATGACAATAGTCTGTTAAACTTATTGCTGTTTTATATTTGTTTTTATACGTACATACGCATCCGGAGTGACACGACTGCTGTGCTCTTGTAGTTGCGTTCAACAGATTAGAGCGACACCACTGGATGGTCCTCGTTAATTTCTTAACCACGACTTTGTGCCGTATGCACTTTATCCCAGCCTTCCATTCATTAACACATACTGTAATCTATTGTAATCTTTAATTTTTAAACAAAAAAAATTGTATTTCTTAGGAAATGTGTGTTTGGAATTAGTTGAGTGTACGTATACGACAATATTTTGATAATCTGATTGCTAATTCATATGATTGTCTGTATACGTACCAGCCCTTCCTCCAGCAGGACTGGCGTGGTCTGGCGTGATCTTTTAGTTGCGTTCGGTAGTGCGGAGCGACAATACCCTATGAACATTGTAAGTTTCTTTATCCTTAATATTGTAACGTAAGAATTTATTCGCAGTTTTCTATTCATTTCTATATGCTGTAATTTACTGTTATGGTATCTTTGATGTATCAAAATTTTCAATTTTATTTTTCAAAATTTAGTTTCATAGTAAAAGTGGCTTTGCAATTTGTTGAGTATATGCTTATGACATTATTTTGTTATACATATTATGAATTCATACGATTGTCTGTAGACGGAACTACGCATCCGGGACGACACGGCTGGACTTACCATGTAGTTGCGTTCACTGGATCGGAGCGACACTGCTCTATGGTCTATGTTCATTTTTTTAATATTAATACATACAGTAATTTGTTTTGGTTCTTTCCATATTATCAAAATTCCCAATTTATAATTTCAATCAATGTACATTTTATGAATGGTGTCTTAGGAGTTTGATGATTGTACCCTAATTACAACATGTTGTTAAATTCTTTGGAATTATATATGATTGTCTCCATATGTTCCTACGCTGCCGGAACGACAGGACTGGATTCGTCTTGTTGTAGCGCTCGCTAGGTCGGAGCGACATTGCTGTAGGGTATATGTTAATTTCTTAAACCTTGATATAGTACCGTGTGCATTCATTTCCTATATTCTGTTTATGTCCACATACTCTAATTTACTGTTATGATATATTCAATTTCTTTCAAAATTTTCAATTTTTGGTCTATAAATATGTATTTATCAGTAAAAGTGTCTTTGGAATTAGTCCAGTGTACGTTTATGCCATTATCATGATGAAACTTATTTTTATTGTATATAATTATCTTTATATGTACATACTCTTCCGGAGCGACACACTTGTTATGGTCTTGCAGTTGCATTCCGTATATCGGACCGACACTACGGTATTATCTTCGTTAATATCTCTAACCTGGATATTGTGCCGAATGCATTATTTCGATATTCACTATATATTTCTACATTCTGGGATCTACTGTTATGATATTCCCGATTTTAATCAAACCCTCCATTTTTTTTATTTCAGAAATAGTATTTTTTAATAGAAGTGAAAATGTCACAGCAGTGTCTTACAGTGTGTACAAATAAGTGAAAAACTGGGAATAATATCTTACTGTACAACATCAAGGTTAAAAACATTATCGAAGACGAACCTGTAGTGCCGCTTCTATCTTCCGTACGCAACAGCATGACATATCCAGTCGCGTTGCACCGGTAGCGTAGGTACGTGTATAAAGAATCGTATAAAATAACAATATGTTGAAAAAATATCGTCACAAACGTACACACAACTAATTCCAAAGGCACTTTTAGTAAGAAATACAATTTTTTAAACTAAAAATCACAAATTTTGAAAAAAAATCGAAAATATCGATACTTTAAGTTACATAATGTATAAATAAATCGACCAATTAGGAACAAATGTAAATGGTTCAAAATGGTGGACAAAGAACGTAGCGAAGACAATCCAGTATGTTGCACCGATATGCCGAGAGCATCTACAAGACCACTCCATTCGTGTCGCGAATGAAGCGAGGTACGTATACAGATTGTTATAGAGAATAACAATAAGCAAAATTAAATATTGTCATAAAGATAAACTGAACTAATTCCATAGACACGTTACCTTGAAAAGAAACAGTTTTTGAAATAGTAGACTGGAAGTTGTGAAACAAATCGAAAATATCAAAAAAGTGTATTGCAGTATGTAGAACTGAATGAACCAGCCAAACAATGCTTACGGTAAATTGGTGAAGTTACAGAAATGTACAAAGACCATAGGCTATTGTCGCTCCCGATACGCCTACGCAACTACACGGCATCCACAGTCGCGTCGTAGAGCCATACGTATACAGATATTCATATAAAATGACAAAAAATTTAACAAAGTATTGTCTTAAACGTACAATCATCTAATTAGAGAGACACTCCTTCTAATAAATACAAATTTTGAAATTTAGAAAAATATCAGAAATTCATAATTCTAAATTTCAGTATGAATAAGTAAATACAAGACTGAGAGCGAATGCATACAGTACAACATCAAGCTTACAGAAATTAACGGAGACTATATAGTAGTGTGTCTCCGATCTATCGTACGCAGCTACAAGGCCACGCCAGTCGTGCCGCTCCGATAGGGTAGATACATATACAGTCAACCATATGAAATAACAATCAGTATATCAAAATATTGTCATAAACATACAATCAATTAATTCCAAAGGATATTTACTAAGATATAAAATATTTTATAATAAAAATTGAAAATTTTTCAGAAAAACGAAAATATCAGAACAGTAAATTACAAATAAATGGAAAAGCGGGAAAAATGCATACGGTACAAAATCAAGGTTAAAGAAATTAACAAAGTCCATCCAGTAATGCCGCACCTATTTGCCGTACGCAACTACAAAGCCACTACATTTGTGTCGCTTCGGCAGCGACGGTAAGTATACAGACAATCTTATACACTAACTATAATTATAACAAAATGATGTCATAAACCTACTCTCAACTAATTCAATAGACACGTTTTCTTATAAATACAATTTTTCAAAGTAAAACAAGGAAATTATGAAAAATATCGAATATATCATAAGTATAAGTTACAGTATGCAGAAATAAATTGAAAACTGAGAAAGAATTCTTACGGCACAGTATTATGGTTAGTGAAATTAACAATGACCCTAAAGTATTGTCGTTCCGACCTTCCCTACGCAAAAACAATTACACTCCAGTCGTGTCGATGTGGCAGCGTATGTCCTTGTACAGGCAATCATATAATACGACAAAAAATTCAACAAAATATCGATATAGAGGAACATGTAACTAACTCCAATGACACGTTGTCCAAAAAATAGAACGCTTGGAATTAAATATTGGTAATTTTGAAAGTGATTGAAGATATCATAGGAGTAAATTACAGTAAGTAAAGTTAATGGAAAACTGGGGAAAAATGCATACGATACGGAACGAAGTTTAAACACAATATCGATGACAATCCAGCAGTGCCGCTCCGTTTCGCCGTATGCAAATACAAGACCTTGCCGGTCGTGTAGCACCATCATCGTATGTACGCATACATACAATCGTATAAAATAAGACTTTGTTTAACATAATAATGTCATAAATGTACACTCAACTAATTCCAAAGGCCCCTTTCCTAAGCAATAGAGTTTTCATAAATAAAAATAGAATCTCCTGAAATATATCTAAAATATCATAACAGAAAGTTGCAACATGTATAAATAAATGGCGAACTGGCAAAAAATGCAAGCGGTACAAAATCAAGGTTAAAGGAATCTATGAAATCCATACAGTAGTTCCGCTGCGTTCTGGCGTACACAACTACAAGTCCTCACCGGGCGTGTCGATCCGGAAGCGAAATTGCGCATGAGGGCAATCATATAAAATATCAATAGGCATTACAAAATATTGTCAAAAACTTCATCTCAACAATTTCCAAAGGCACTTTTACTAAGGAACAGTTTCATAAACTAAAAATTTTTAATTATGTTAAAGATGGAATATATCATAAATGGAAATAACAATGTGTACAAATAAATCGAAGAGTGGGAAAAATCCATGCGGTGGAATATCCAGGAATATCCATATGAACGAAGATATTGCAATAGAGTCGTTCCGATGTGCCGGACGCAATAACACGACTTCGCCAGGCCTGTCGCTTAAACAGCGTAGTTGCGTGTACAGACAATCGCATAAAATAACAATTAGTTTAACGAAATAATGTCATGGTCATACACTCGTCTAAGTCCAAAGACACTTTTACTCAAAAATAAAATTTCTTAAAGTAAAAATTGAAATTTTTTATCAAAATCGAAAATATGACAACAGCAAATCACCGTATTTTTAAATAAATAGAAAACTGCGAAAGAATGCATGCGGACCACATTAGGGTTAAAGAAATTAACGATGACCATGTAATATGCTGCCCCGATTTGCGGTGGGCAACTACAAAACCACTCCAGCAGTCTCGATCCGGAAGAGATGGTACGCATACAGGCAATCATGTAAAATAACAATAAGTTTAACAAAATAACGTCGTGATACCAGCCAAAATCCAGCCAACGCATCACCAGACGCATCGCCCATACCTCAGCCGTAGCACAACCACCCAAAGCCAGAAAACACATGACTAGAAACCGCCTACTCAACCAGAAAATTATATTATAAGAACCGAGCACGATCGAATAAATCAGTTCTATATTATACCTGAAACAGAACGTTTCTACATTCGTATTCCTATCCTGAAAACCTACGTTAAATATTTAAAACTACACAATATTTGCATTACACTTATTTCACGGAATAGGCATTAATATTAGAAACCTAGTTTCTCCTAAAAGGGGGCTCTCTCACCACGGTTGAAGACCCGCCCGTTTATATTTTATTTTGATATTTGCCACGTATTTCCCCGTTTCAAAATTGGTTTATATTTTATTTCAATACTTGCCACTTATTTCCCCGTAATAACAGCATTATTATAAACATATTGATATTTTATACGATTGTCCGTATACATACCTACGCTTCCAGAGTGACACTGTTGCATGGTCTTCGTGAATTTGTTTAACATTGATATCGAACCGTATGCATTTTATCGCAGTCATCCATTTACAATGCACACTGAAATTCACTGTTATGATATTCCTTATTTGTTTCAAAATTTTCAATTGTTAATTGAAAAAGTTCTATATCTCAGTAAAAGTGCTTTGGAATTAAACTTATTGTTATCCCATACTATTGTCTGTATACGTACCTGTGCTTCCGGAGCGACACGATATGTATTGCCTGCAATTTGCTTTCGTCAGATCGGAGCGGCACTACAGGATGGTCTTTGTTAATTTCCTTAATTTTGATGTTTTACTGTATGCCATATTCCGCAATTTTCTATTTTTTTTTTTTTTTTTTTTTTTTTTGTACATACTGTAATTAACTAGTAGGATGCTTTCGATTTTCTTCAAAATTTGTAATTTCTAATTTAAAAATTCCTTTTCTGTGCTACAGCGTCTTTTGGATTAGTTGACCTTACATTTATGACAGCATTTTGTTTATCTCTTTGTTATTTTATGAGATTGTTCCTATATGAACCTACGCCTTCTGGCGGATACGAATGGCGTGGTCTTGCAGTTGCGTTCTGTAGATCGGAGCGACGCTAGTGGATGGCTTCATTTAATTTCTTTATCCTTGATTTTGTACCGTATGCATTTTTCCCAGTTTTCCATTTATTATTGCATACTGTAATTTACCGACGTGATATTTTCGACTTCTCACAAAATTTTCAATTTTTTATTTAAAAAATTGTACTTCTTAGTAAAGGTGTCATTGTAATTAGTTGAGTGTACGTTTATGTCATTTATTTATAACTTATTGCATTTTATATGATTGCCTATATAACGTACCTACACTTCCGGAGCGACACGACCAGAGTGGTCTTATCGATGGGTACGGCAGATCGGAGCGACACTACTGTCTGGTGTTCGTTAAATCCTTTAACCTTCATTTTGTACAGTATGCATTCTTTCGCAGTTTTCTATTTATTTCAACATACTGCAATATACTGTTATGATATCTTCGATTCGCTTAATAAATTCCATTTTTTAATTTGACAGAATGTATTTTATACGAAACGTACCTTGTAACTAATTGAGTATACGGTAATGACACTCTTTTGTTATACTTAATGTTACTTTATAAGATTGTCACTTTGTGTACCTATGCCTGTGATGCGACACGGCTGTAGTGCTTTTGTAGTTGCGTATGGTAGATCGGTGAGTCACTACTGGATTGTCTTTGTTAATTTCATTAACCTTCATATTGTACCGTATTCATTCTTTCCCAGTCATCCATTTGTTTATTCATACTGTAATTTAGTCAATGATATTTTCGATTTTTATCAATGTTTTCAATTTTTAGTGTAAAAAATTGTATTCGTTAGCAGAAGTGCCTATGGAATTATTTGTGTGTGCGCTTATGACAATATTTCGTTAAATTCTATGTTATATTGAATGATTGATGGTATACGTTCCGATGCTGCCCGAGAGACACGACTCGCGAAGTCTTGTTGTTTCGTGCTGCATAATTGTGAGGCACTACTGGATTGACTTCGTTAATTCCATTATCCCTAATTTTTGACCGTACGCACTCTTTCGCAGTTTTCGATTTGTTTCGACATAGTGTAATTTATTGTTTTGATATTTTCGATTTTTCTCAAGATTATCTATTTCTAATTCAGAAAATTATATTTTTTTGGAGAAGAGCGTTGGGAATTTGATCAATGTACGTTTATTGTAGTGTTTGGTTAAACATATTGTTATTTTATATGATTGTCCGTATACATACCTGCGCATCTTGTGCGACACCACTGTAGTGGTCTTGTAGTTGATGTTCGGGGGATTCGTGCAACCGTACTGTATGGACTTTGTTAATTTCTTTAACCATGATATTGTACTGTACGCATTCCTTCTCAGTGCTCTATTTCTTTAGGTACACTGTAGTTTGTTAGTATGATACGTTCTATTTTTTTCAAAATTTCCAATTCTTTATTACAAGGAAAGTATTTTATAGTAAAAGTGTCATTGGAATTTTATGAGTGTTCGTTTATGACAATATTTCTTTCATTTCTTCTTGTATTTTATGATTGTATGTTCGTAGCGACACTACTGGTCGATCTTCATTAATTCCATTAATCTAGATATTGTAACGTATGCACTTTATCAGTGTTGTATTTATATCTACATATTGCAATATATTGATATGATTCTTCCGATTTTTTTACTAAATTCCTCATATTCTATTTTTTAAAATTGACCTTTTTACTAAAAATGTCTTTGGAATTAGTTGAGTTAACGATTATGACAATATTATTTTAATCTTGACTTTATTTTATTTAATTGTTTGTACATGTACCGACGCATCCAACGCGACACGCATGGGGTGATCTTGTGGTTGCGTACCGTATACCGGAACGGCCATATAGGATGGTCTTCGTTAATTTATTAATCTTGATCTTGTACAGTATGCAGTTCGTCCCAGACTTCAATTTATTTATGCGTACTGGAATTAACTGTTACGATATTTTCTATTTTTTTCAAAATTTTCAATTTCTTGTCCAAAAAGTCGTATTTCTTAGTAAGAGTGATGTTCGAATTAATTGAGTGTGCGTTTATTACAACATTTTGTTAAGCTTGTTGTTAATTTATATGATTGTTCGTATACGTACATACGATGTCGGGGCGATACGATATGCGTAGTCTTGTATTTGTGTACGCCAAATCGTACCCAAACACTACTGGTTGGTCTTCGACAATATATTTAACCTTAATATTATACCGAATGCATTTTTTCGTCGTTTTCTATTTATTTCTTCATACTGTTAGTTACTGTAATGATATTTACGACTTTTTCAAAATTATCAATTTTTAGTTTATATAACTGTAATCCCTAGTAAAAGTGTCTTTGGAATCAGTTGAGTGTTTGATAATGACGTTATTTTGTTGAACTTATAGTTATTTCATATAATGGTCTGTACACCAATACACGCTGCTAAAGCTACACGACTGTCGAATCTTGTAACAACGTACGTCATCTCGGAGGGGAATTACTGAATGGCCTTCGTTAATTTCGTTAAACTTGATTTTGTGCCGTATGCATTTCTTCTCACTATTCTGCCTGTACATACTTACTGTAATTTACTGTTACGATATTTTCGATGTTTTTCATATTTTCCAATTTTTAATTCCAAAAATTGAATTATCTATGAAATGTGACTTTGGAATTAGTTGAAACCATGTACGTGTAAGTATTGTGTTGAATTTCTTGTTGTATATATTGGTGTCACGGGGAAATACGTGGCAAGTATTAATATAAAATATAAACGGACCGCTCTTAAACCTTGGTGAAATAGACCCTTTCTAGAGAAACTAGGTTTCTATATTAATACCTATTCCCTAAAATAAGTGTATAACAGATATTGAATAGTTTTAAAGATTTAACGTAGGTATTCAGGATCGGTATACGAATGTAGAATCGATCCATTAGAGGTATAATATAGAACTGCTTTACTCGTTTGTGCTCGGTTTTTATAGTATAATTTTCTGGTTGAGTAAGAGGGTTTCTAGTGACATTTTGGCTGGTTTTGGCTGATTTTGTTATGGTTGCCGTCTGGGAGATGCGTCTTGTGATGCGTTGGCTGGATTTTGGCTGGCGTTACACTGTTATAAACGTTCATTCATTCAATTCAAACGGCACTCTGAGTAGGATATTCTATGTACTAAATTCTCTATACTAAAAATAGAATACTTTGGAAAGATCGATAGTACTATAACCGCATATTACGGTATGTAGAAATAAATATAAAACTGCGACAGAATGTATATGGTACGAAACCTAGGTGGAGGAATTAACCGAAACCGTACAGCAGTGACGCTGCGATATACCGAACGCAACTATATGACTACTTCAGCCGTCTCGCTCAGACAGCGTAGGTACTCATACAGACAATTATATAAAATCACAGCGAGCTTTACGAAATATTCGCATGTATGTAATCTCACCCGATTCAAAAGGCAATTTTCGTAAAAAGTACACGTAGGTACGTTCACAGACAGTCATATGAAGTAACAATAAGATGAAGATGATACATTCATAAACGAACATGCAGATACTTCTAAAGGCACCATTACTGAAACGTACAATTTTTCGAATTACACATACAAAATTTTGTAAACAATCGGGAATATCGTAGGAGTAAACAACTGAACGTAGAAATAAACAGAAAATTGGGGAAGAATGCATACGGTCAAAACCATGGTTAAGGAATTATGGTAGACCATACAGTAATGTCGCTATGAACTGCAGAAAGCAACTACAAGAAATCGGAAGTCGTGTAGCTCTGGCAGCGTAGGAACGTATGCAGACAATCATATATAATAACAGCAAACTTAACAAAATGTTGTCACAAACATAAACGCACCTATTTCAAAAGAAACATTTACTAAGATATACAATCTATTATACTAAAAATTGCAAACCTTGTATGACATGGAAAATATCATAACAGCAAATTATAGGGTGCACAAATAAATAGAAAACAGGGGGCTAAAATGCATACGGTTCGAAATTACGGTTAAGGAAATTATCAAAGACCATCCAATAATGCCGCTCCTATTTGCCGAACGCATATACC